>NC_133324.1:350810767-351110767 GCF_042186555.1 Aquarana catesbeiana | reverse complement strand
ACTTTTTGATAGGAGCTGGGTCCGGCAGAGTTCCATCGTAATGATTTGAAACATGTTCCAAATCTAAAATCCGTCAGATTTTCAACTGAAAAAGTCCGCTGCAGGTCCGATGAAGCCCACACACGGTCGAATTGTCTGCCGGCCGAAAAGTTCGCTCGTGTGTACGCGGCATTAGAATTGCCCAGTCAAAGTCCAGACTTAAATCCGATTGAGAATCTGTGGCAAGACTTGAAAACTGCTGTTCACAGATGCTCTCCATCCAATCTGACAGAGTTTGAGCTATTTTGTAAAGAAGAACAGGCAAAAGTTTCACTCTTTAGATGAGCAAAGCTGGTAGAGACATACCCAAAAAGACTTGCAACTGTAATTGCAGTGAAAGCTGGTTCTACAAAGTATTTAAAGGAGAGATCTGGGGAATTGGCGCTGCCCTAATTTCAATAGATGTTAATAAAAGATCACCGAACCTTATAAAGTTGTGTATAAAACAAAAAATAATAATTTGTGTGGCCCTTAGGTAAATTTACCCCTCTATTTGTGCCAAAATATGTAAATAAATAAAAATGTGTTTCTTAAACATGAACGTGCTAATCCTCTGTATTGCATAAGTAAATTTCACAATATATGGGTTTGATTTAGATTTGCCCCACCTCCATTGCAGGACTCCACTTTTAAAATATATCAAACTTATTGAAAAATTGTTATTAAGTAGCCTCCTCTAGTGTTAGTGGGGTTTGTAACGAACCACACTAGTTGGGGGCTATCAGTAACTATGTGAGGTCCCCTTGTATCCCTATTATATATGGTGACAAAAGTGCACTGTGCATAAAGTGAAACAGAAGTGCATTAGACCTTTAAAATACTAGAATGCATATAGAATAAATTCATATATAAAAATTCATAAAAATAGTCCAGACCATTAACACTCATGAGAAAAATAACGAAATAAAAATACAAATACACATCTGTGAAAAAAGTCCCTGTGATGAACCCAAACAGGGTTAAAAAGTCTTAATATTTAGAGACAAGGATATTAGAAACGTCAGGATCAGTTGACATGCATTTACAAATGCCCAAGGGGTGGTAATAAGTGACTTCCATGCATGTAGAAGCTGGTGGCTCCAAGTGCTCCCCCCGTGCTCCCCCACTCACCAGATTCAGTCACCCCCTAGGGGGTATTGAGCAAAAGAGTGGGTGTCTCAGGATGATTGCCTTTGATGGATGTCCCTCTTAAGCTTTACTGCTCCGTGAATTCCCTCTTTTACACTGGTGGTAAGGGACCCCTTCTGCTGGTCCGGGTCCAGGTGCCTCCACTACTATCCACCTTCGTGCTGCTAGATCCTCCTCCTGCAAAGAAATAGACAGGGGGCTTGCATAGTGAAGTACGTCCAGTTTATTCAAATGTTTAAAAGTTTAAAAGCATAACAACCACAGCTGGGTGCAAAGAATGGGATCGGGAAACGAATCCGAGCGTGCGTCCCACCTTGCGTTCCAGCCGGCTCTTCCGGGTATGACGTGTGAGCGTGAGTTCCATCGTAATGATTTGAAACATGTTCCAAATCTAAAATCCGTCAGATTTTCAACTGAAAAAGTCCGCTGCAGGTCCGATGAAGCCCACACACGGTCGAATTGTCTGCCGGCCGAAAAGTTCGCTCGTGTGTACGCGGCATTAGAATTGCCCAGTCAAAGTCCAGACTTAAATCTGATTCAGAATCTGTGGCAAGACTTGAAAACTGCTGTTCACAGATGCTCTCCATCCAATCTGACAGAGTTTGAGCTATTTTGCAAAGAAGAACAGGCAAAAGTTTCACTCTTTAGATGAGCAAAGCTGGTAGAGACATACCCAAAAAGACTTGCAACTGTAATTGCAGTGAAAGCTGGTTCTACAAAGTATTTATTTGTAAAAACATTTGAAAACCATTTATCATTTTCCTTCCACTTCACAATTATGTGCCACTTTGTTTTGGTCTATCACATAAAATGACAATAAAATACATTTACCTTTTTGGTTGTAACATGACAAAATGTGTAAAGTTTCAAGGGGCATGAATACTTTTTCAAGGCACTGTACACATAAGGTTTGTGTCAACACTTTACCTGATTCCCCTTTAGACTAGGTTCACACCTGTGCGGTCGTGCTGGCCACGGTTTGCACGGGCACGAAAGCCCATTAATTTGAATGGACTGCCATGCTCCATGACACGCAGGAGCGATTTCCAGTGCAGGCGGTGTGCCATTAGGATTAATGGAACCCACCCACGGGTCCCGCATTTTTTTCTGTGGATGGTTGCGGCTGCCGGTATTTGTGTGGGTCACGCAGCAGCACCACCCGCAGAGATGTAACCCTAGCCCTAATGCAATTCTTCCTTGATTCAAAAAGGAGAATCAAAAGTCAAAATACTTTTTCTTGAATATAAAACACAAATAATTTAGGATCTTTACAGCCCGTGATTGGTTTGACACCTTTGATTCTTTTATTTCTATGATTTTACTGTTGGTAAAATATACAGTATATGTGTTTTCCTATCACCCAACCATGTATAAACATACATGTTCACTGTGCAGACACCTCTGGCACCCATCTTATCATATGAGAACAGTAGCAAATAAAATGAAACCCAGATGGTCGATGCCTCCCCAAGATTTGCTGACCAAGGTGTGTCTTGCACAACTTGCAGAGTGCCCATAGATATTAATTTCCCAGTTCATTTCTTTCGAGGCAGATAATTAGTTCATATCTGAATAAGTCTTTAAACTGGTGGGAAAAGGGCAAATAATAGCATTTATTAACAGTAGTAAGATAAGCAGCAGCGAGATAAGCATGCTGATGAGATGAATGAATTATAAGACAAAAGGTGACCATTTGGTGCTGTGCATTATAATGAGCCATGCAGACCACCTGTGGATGCTAAGAAGTTTTTAAGACTTGCTTACATTTAACACCTAACTCTGAATTTGAATTATTGTCCGAGAACCTGTAGTTACACCTACAAATGTGTGGTTTCATGTCTGAATGAATAAACAGCACACAGAGGCACACCTCCAGTTCTGATTGGCCCTCTTATGACTCATCCCCCTCCCTTCCTGGCAAACTCTCACGAGAGTGAGAACGAGAGCTGTGCATGATGTCATAAGCCTAGGCTAATGACTAGACAAGAAACAGGAAATGGGTATTTACTGGCATAAAAAAAATGTTTTACTATCCAAAGTTAAAACCAGGAGGGCAGAGGATTTAATAGATGGAAAGAAGAAAATGATGGTCAAAATTTGCTTCATGGGTGGCCCTGTTGGCACCCTCCAGTCCCACATCCTTCAATGGAAAAATCTTAGGAGCCAGGTGGAAATTGTCAGCTGATGCAGCCACTGTTTGGGTATTCTGACACTGGTGCCGGCCTTCAGAATACAATAGCTGCAACATAAGATTTGTCCATTCCATCTGTACAGTATGGATGGAGGAATCTGTTCATTTTTTTTTCAGCCCAAAAAAATCTATGTTTGTATGGCCAGCCTTAGTGCATTGGGGTTGGAAGACAGTAGCTGCTCCACCCAAAATATTCCAACCAGCAACAAGGAATATACGCCACTTTAATACTCTGGTATATGTGGCAGACAGACTTATAGTACTCAATGGACTACGAGTGTGCTGATCAGCTCACTTGTAGTCCAGTCACTCTTCCTGCAACTTTCTACCTGAAAGCCCATACAAAGGAAAAGGAAAAAAGCGAGAGGGAGAGGGAGAGTGTGCAGGAGCCTGAAATTCCACATATTGCGGGTGTAATG
This sequence comes from Aquarana catesbeiana, assembly GCF_042186555.1. NCBI lineage: Eukaryota > Metazoa > Chordata > Amphibia > Anura > Ranidae > Aquarana > Aquarana catesbeiana. Next base: position 351,106,990 of record NC_133324.1, on the reverse strand, counting down.
CTTTGCAGGCTCCTATAGGAAAAAAGGATACATTTATTAATATAAATGTATTTTTTTTTCCTGCAAAAATATGTGCATTCGTTATTTTTTCACTAAAAATGAATGTATTGTTTAACCTTACAAAGAAGGGGAAAACCTCATGTTACAAATATCCCAGTTTGGCAGCAAAGATGTAAATATTCTTGTGTCTTTCTGTGAAATACTACAAGAATTGTTTATCATTTTACTGCAATTGATGCTGATTTAGCACCGTGTGCAGTAACTGGCTGATTTAGTACCGTGTGCAGTTTTTTTAAAATTAAACATTAGGGCTCGATTCGTAACTATGGAGTTTGGTTGATGTGCGTTCTGTTGATGGGCTTGTTTTTCCACAGCAGAAGCCAAAATGTTGTAGTATATTGCAGCATTTTGTGTTTAAAATGCATTGTAGAGTGCTGTGTTTAAAAGCGGTATTTTTTTTTAACCTTCACCCAGCACACTTTAATGCAGCACGTTGGTGTGAACTGGGCCTATTGCAAACAATCAATTTCAGTTGGTCATTGTGTTGGGTCTGCGTGAAGCAATGCACCCCAATGGACGTGATGTGGATGGGCCCTACTGGTTGCTCTCTTTTGTTTTTTGTGCTGAGATAACCTCCTGGTAACATGAAGTACTGTATAGAGGTACTACAGATAGAGGTTGGTGGTTAATCAACTGGTAACTGGACAATACCTTTTATACTTGTCAACGTCAACGTCTTTGCAACATAATTCAAAACAATATGGAATACTGTACGGATTCAATGTTATTACATGTTTTATGTGGTGTATGTGTGCGGAGTAGACACTAAAAACTAGCCTTGGTGTACGTAACTGCCATCCAGTTTGCAAAATACTAAAGACATTGAAAACATACTTTTAAAGCATTTAAACCTAGGAACCGTTTTACCTGGCTGATCCCAGCTGATAATATTTCTCAATCTCCGAATAGGTTCTGTCACTTTATAATAAAATGTATTCTATGGTCTTTCAGAGACCATGACTCCTTCCTTTCTTGTTCTTTTGTCAATGCTCCCTCTAATTCCAGTCATTGTTGTTTTGTGTTTACTTTACTTGTTTGACACGTTTCCCACTTCTAACCTTATTCCTGGTTTCTTTCAAGCTCTTTGGCTTCATATTGGTTGGTGTGTTCGCTTATGACGCATACAGCATATACAAAACGGAGATTATCGACAAATCAGCAGAGAGAGGTAAGCTTTCAAACTCACTTTATCTGCTCAATTTATCTTCTCTGTGCCATATCTAGGTACTTTGCCTATCGGGCCGTAAACGATATAACCAATAAATGACTTTCTTTGCCTGATAAACATATATTCTATTAAAGCCCACATCTAGGTTAGGCAGCCTCCACATTGTAGCACCCTCTGCATTAATTTGTTTTGACGTTTCTTCCCCTCTGTGTGTAAACTGTGTATTTTACTGCGCTGTGGATTAAACCTTGTTGAGAATACCCCTGCTGCTGAACCACCCCTGTATGTGCAAAACACAACCTGAAATAAAATAAAATAAATTGTGGGCACTAGCTATCCTCTATAAACTACTAGGAGGTGATATCCCTTTATATTAGAAAAACAAATAATCACTCTTATGCCCGTACACACGGTCGGACTTTGTTCGGACATTCCGACAACAAAATCCTAGGATTTTTTCAGACGGATGTTGGCTCAAACTTGTCTTGCATACACACGGTCACACAAAGTTGTCGGAAAATCCGATCATTCTGAACACGGTGACGTAAAACACGTACGTCGGGACTATAAACGGGGCAGTAGCCAATAGCTTTTGTCTCTTAATTTATTCTGAGCATGCGTGGCACTTTGTGCGTCGGATTTGTGTACACACGATCGGAATTTCTGACAACGGATTTTGTTGTCGGAAAATTTTATAGCAAGCTCTCAAACTTTGTGTGTCGGAAATTCCGATGGAAAATGTGTGATGGAGCCCACACGGTCGGAATTTCCGACAACAAGGTCCTATCACACATTTTCTGTCGGAAAATCCGACCGTGTGTACAGGGCATTATATGTACAACACCACAAATTGTTCAAACTCATAGATTCATAGTGTCCATAAGTCATATACCAACATATAAAAGTCCACTTTGGTGCTCAGTGATATAAATTCTTATAGATTATATGACAGCTTATACAGTGGAGAAAATAATTATTTGATCCCCTGCAGATTTTGTAAGTTTGCCCACTTACAAAGAAATGAAGGGTCTATCATTTTTATCATAGGTGTATTTTAAATGATAGACAGAATATCAATCAAAACTCCAGAACAAGCACATGATACAAATGTTATAAATTGAGTTGCAGTTCAGTGAAATAAGCATTTGATCCCCAAGCAAAACATAACTTAATATAACTTAATACTTGGTGGACAAACCCTTGTTGGCAAGCACAGATGTACCATGTTTCTTGTAATTGGTGACCCGGTTTGCACAAATATCTGGAGGGATTTGGGTCCACTCTTCTTTACAGATCTTCTCTAAATCCTTAAGGTTCCCTGTCTGTCTCTTGACAACTCAAAGTTTCAGTTCCCTCCATACATTTTCTATAGGATTAAGGTCTGGAGACTAGGCCACTCCATGACCTTAATGTGCTTCTTCTTGAGTCACTCCTTTGTTGCCTTGGGGGTATGTTTTGGGTCATTGTCATGCTGGAAGACCCATCCACGACCCATCTTCATTGTTCTGACTGAGGGAAGAAGGTTCTCATCCAAGATTTAACAATACATGGCCCCATCCATTGGCCCCCCAATGCGGCAAAGTTGGCCTTTAGCAGAGAAACAGCCCCAAAACATCATGTTTCCACCTCCATGCTTGACTGTAAGGATGGTGTTCTTAGGGTCATAGTCAGCATATACTTCCTCCAAACACAGCGAGTCGAGTTAATGCTAAAGAGCTCAATTTTGGTCTCATCTGACCATAGCACTTTCTCCCAATCTTTCTCTGAATCATTTAGATGTTCATTGGCATGACTGTACATGTGTCTTCTTGAGGAGGGGGACTCTCCGTGTTTGGAGAAATAAAAATTTTCCCCATTGTACAAGTCCACTGTAGTGCTTAGTGATATATTTCATTTGTGCTCCAATCATGCATAAAAAGTGCTTTGTGCCATATAGCTTCTCCACCACTTAACACATTGACACTCACCAGACTCAAAGACCCAGTGTTTTGAGGGTCATTTTGCGCTCAGATAAACTCCCCGTAATGTGGGCTGTCAAGTCCCCTCTCCTCTCCAACTCTCCTCGGTTCCAGTATAGTACTCCAAAAAAGAGATCAAACACACTCTCCATAGCGTAATCCCGTTTTAATTGTAAAAATATTTAAAATGGCAAAGGTAGGAATAGAACTCACATTGTCCTGTGCCTAGGCCAGCACTCAGGGATCTCAGCAGTGTTCGTTATGGCAGTCGGCCGCCTTCTCTCGCATGGGGTATCAGCGTGCGTTCCAACCAGAGGAAGCTCAGTCACCAGATGTGACATAAAAAAACGTAACCCGCCTCTACGCGTTTCGCAGTGATAGCATCATTTATAGAGGATACTTAGTGCCCACAATTTATTTAATTTAATTTTTTCCCCACTACCTTCTAGCCAGTCATATGATTTTCTGCGGTCTTCTTTTTTTCCTTTCTTTTGCAGTGGTGGGTAGTTCTGTATGCTTCAGAGAACGACTTGCACATAGACCTCGAGATAGGCATACAGACATATGAAAGCTCCCCTGTTGAATAGTGCCAACATTTTCTAATATCTGTGGGCTTCACAGGTCCTACAATTTTGTCAGCATGAATTTGATGCTGGGGTGGATTTATTTAAAAACATATCATTTATAAACAGTGATAAATGCATCAACCCAATGCCATCAACTACTGGTCTAAACAACATAGATGATTTTTATTCGCAAATTAGCACAGACATATAGCAACTCTCAGTTGTAAATGTAAAACAGTTGTACCTTTTGGCTTGAAGTATAACTAAAGGCAGAACTGTTTTCTTTTGTTTTGGATAGAGGGGAGAGGAATTAGAATGCTTGTCGGTTTTTATTGCTGTCTATGCCTTGTTAACCACTTAAGGACCGGAAGGATTTGCCCCTAATGACCAGGCCATTTTTTGCGATACAGCACTGCATCGCTTTAACTAACAATTGCATGGTTCTGCAAAGCTGTACCCAAACAAAATTGACGTCCTTTTTTTCCCACAAATAGAGCTTTCTTTTGCTGATATTTGATCACCTCTGCGGTTTTTATTTTTTGCGCTATAAACAAAAATAAAGCGTCAATTTTGAAGAAAAAAACAATATTTTTTAGTTTTTGCTACAATAAATATCCCCAAATGAAAAAAAAAAAAAAACTAATTTCTTCATCAATTTAAGCCAATATCTATTCTTCTACATATTTTTGGTAAAAAATTGCAAAAAAAGCATATATTGATTGGTTTGCGCAAAAGTTACAGCGTCTACAAAATAGGGGATAGATTTATGGCATTTTTATTATTTATTTATTTTTTACTAGTAATGACGACGATCTGCGATTTTTAGCAGGACTGCGACATTGCAGTGGACAAATCGGACACTTTTGACACTTTTTTGGGACCATTGACATTTATACAGTGATCAGAGCTAAAAATAGCCACTGATTACTATATAGATGTCGGTGGCAGGGAAGGGGTTTAACACTAGGAGGCGATCAAGGGGTTAAGTGTTCCCCAGGGAGGTGTTTCTAACTGTGGGGGCAGTGTACTGACTGGAGGAGGAGAGAGATCGCTGTTCCTTGTCACTAGGAACAACAGATCTCTCTCTACTACCCTGTCAGAACGGGGATCTGTTTGTTTACATACACAGATCCCTGTTCTGGCTCTCTGTGGAGTGATCGCAGGTGGCCAGTGGACATCGCGGCCGCTGGCCACATGCATCGGCTCCAGTGTCGGTGGCGCGCGCCCCCTATCGCTCTTAAAGCGGCCGATGTACACCTTCTGTATTTGTCCTGTTTACTATTATCATTGAAAGTGCAAGTAAATCACAAATTTTGGGTTGTCCCTAGAAATGTAATATGGGGAAATCTTCTGATGAGGACAATTCTCTTAATTTGTAGAGATTGTGGCTATAGGACAGGAAGTGAAGGGAAATCTCCACAATGGGACACAGATGGCGAAATAAATTCTGACAGGGGTTATAACCCTCCTCAGGTTTATCCAAAAAAAAAAAAAGTTTTGCCTATAGTTCTACTTTAAGCTACATCTTAGCAAAAAACTATGATTACCAGTACACCACTGTGGCTTTGCATGTAAGCTTCTGGTGTTTTACATAAAAAAAACTCTAATGCCCCGTACACACGGTCGGATTTTCCGATGGAAAATGTGTGATAGGACCTTCTTGTCGGAAATTCCGACCGTGTGTAGGCTCCATCACACATTTTCCATCGGATTTTCCGACACACAAAGTTTGAGAGCAGGCTATAAAATTTTCCAACAACAAAATTCGTTTGTCGGAATTTCCAATCGTGTGTACACAAATCCGACGCACAAAGTGCCACGCATGCCCAGAATAAATAAAGAGATGAAAACTATTGGCTACTGCCCCATTTATAGTCCCGACGTACATGTTTTACGTCACCGCGTTCAGAATGATCGGATTTTCCGACAACTTTGTGTGACCATGTGTATGCAAGACAAGTTTGAGCCAACATCCGTCGGAAAAAATCCTAGGATTTTATTGTCGGAATGTCCGATCAATGTCCGACCGTGTGTACGGGGCATAAGCCTGGTTGGCCATGTAAAATTTATTTCCACAAATTTAAGAAGAGCTCCAGAATGAATGGGTGGCCCAAGTGCACTGATGTGCATTAAGCTTACCTACCTGCCACTGATCCAGAAATATTTAGGTGTAAAGTTGTAAATTGTAAAATGAACCTGGTCACTGGCCAATTCATACCGACTGAGCTTATGATAAAAATATATAAACTGAGGTCATATTCAGTAAAAATCACATGCAAAAACCAGTAGTTCCACAGATGAAGCTATAAGTAAAACTCCAAATTTCTTGTAAAATTCAAGCTTTGACTTACCCCTCCTCCTACCAGTGGAGTCTACTATTTTGTAAGTGACCCATCTGCCTCAGCTGCCCATCACACTAAAGAACCAATAAGAAGGCAAAGGAATCGGAAAGGGGTGGCACCAGCTTGACTTTTATAGAAGAATTCAAAATCTGTATCCCTAGATCTATTGATTATTTTGACAAGTAGATTCCGTGGAGCATAACCTCAATGTGAATTGCCTGGGTGCATGACTGATTTACACTTAGGTAAAGCAATTATAACTGAAATTGTGTTCACAGATAATACACTATATTGTCTCTTAAAATAGACCTGAAAATTGTTACTGCATTCTGTATTGTCTGTTGGATATCGCTTATCCTATATATATTTTTTGTGTTGTAGGTGCTGCTGATGCGTGAGGACCATGCACCAAGACTAATATCAGACTCTGGGATATGACCTGGGCATTTTAATTTTGTGTTATTCATTTTTCAAACATGATGAATTTAAACCTTGTCACATGTTACATGTCACATGTCAAACTTATTCTAGATTCCCAGTATATATGTTTTACACTCCTGTGATGAGCCAAAACAACTAAAGCAATTTGTTACAAAGAGATATACAATGTTAAGGTTATATAAATGTGTACCTATTAAAACATGTGATTCTTCTATATGTAAGACTCTGGTGCTGTAGTAGGTTTTATTTCAAATATGTAACCTTGCCAAATATGCAGAAAATGAAGTATGTACAGTATTTAAGGACAGGTGAGTGAGCAAAAAACACAGTAGATTCGGATTGAGTGAAATAGGTAATTAAAACTACTTGATCTTCATGAAAATAAGGAATATACTAGCTAATAAAGGATACTTGTCAATCCAAATATGTAATCTTTTATTTCTGGAAAGAGTAACACATCCTTTCACAAATTGTTTGTCATAATGTTGTGCTTTTAGTTAGCAAGCATTTCCATTTACAGCCCAACCTGCACTGAAATTGTCATTATTTTTTTAACTTCACGTCAGCACTGCATGCAGAAGACCATCAAGCACCCATGTGATTAAGGCAAGTGGTCCAGCAGTGTCCATACTGCTCATTGTAATGAGAAGATGGTTCTATCTCCACCTTGGCCCAGACATTACAGGCAACACCCCACCACTGCTAAGGCATTGAGCTCAGTACACTATAATTAGGAACGCTTTTGAGAGGATCAGATCTAGCTGCCAAGTGCCTTCTCTTATTTTACATTTAGTCTGGGTACTTAATGCTTACTTGTGGTTTCAGTGGAGGGCCAAGAGAATTAAACCAGGCCAGCACCCTGCTCTAGTTTCTCTATCCCTAAAAATGGCATTTTCTTGATTTCTGTATGATTACTGCCAATTTAACTCACATTTAGCAATCACTGAGCTAAACAATGAATGCATTTCATCATTTTAATTCACTTTTTTACTTTCCTCAGATCATGAACCTATTTTATCTTGTGTGGATAGAATAAACAAGTGCCTTGCTTTTCATTTCAAGTATGATATATGCGTAAACTGGTGGTAAAATCAAAGCCTGCTGTTGAGGTCCGTAGAAATGGCTTAATATACATTAAAAGAGAACAATGCAAAGTTTTTAATAAGACTGCTGAAGGACAGAGGGCTTCTGGGTAATCCCCCTGTTTTCTCTGCCAGGCTTGTATGTGAAGGCACACCTACTGTTTTATTTTTTTTTATGCTTAGCACCATATGAGGCAGGTAGTTCTTGTGATGCTTCATAGATATGTAGATATGACTTCAATAAAGGACAAAGTACAAATAGATAGATTTTTAGGGAACATTTCCTGGGAATGCATGCAGAAAAGCCATACCTAAAAGAAATAGAACATCTGTGTAAACACGAATTTTGCATGGCAGGCCTGTAAATGTGTTACATAGTTTCTTATATGGGGATCCTGCCAGTAACAAGCCTTTTGTTGCAGACTGACGAGGCTTTTCCGCTGCTTTTCAATTAGCAGCTGGTCTGTCAGCCTGCCAGCTGTGCTTCCTCATTTGACCATTGGGCTGCCTATCAGTTCTATCAGATAGGTAGCCCAATGGCCAACTGAAGGTGATCACAGGACAGGCTGATACTACTGCTGCTAGTTGAAAAGCAGTGACATTGTCACCTGGACACAGGAAATGCGATTACTGGCGGCATCTCCAGGTAGGAAACCCTGCAACATATTTAAAAAAAATGATTTACCTAAATAAACAGTATACAGTGAGTGATGGTGATAAACCTACTGAAAAATAGATTTAGAATTTACAAATACTTTAGAGGAGCTTAAGTCTGGGCAAAAAAAAATATAAGTCAGCAGCTGCAAATACTGTAGCTGCTGACTTTTAATATAAGGACACTTACTTGTTCAGGGATCCAGCAATGTCAGCCTCCCAAGCCGATTCTTCAGTCTGCTTCGGGTGCAGGCGCCGGCATCTTCACTAAGGGAAATTGGCAGTGAAGCCTTCAGGCTTCACAGCCGGTTTCCTAATGCGCATGCCAGACATTCTCGGAGATCGCAGCGGCGATCTTACTTGGAAGTCAGGGTGGGTACCTGTCAAATCCAGGTATCCGTCACCCCCCCCCAAAAAACGTGCCAAATGTGGCAGTGGAGGGGTGAACAAGCGGCGCTTTCCCTTTTGGGTGGAGCTCCGCTTTAAGTCAACCACTTATGTTGGCTGCTTCTAGAAACAGTTACAATTAGAGCCCTGAAATACCTTTTTGCTGACGCAAGCTCCCTCTAGATCTGGCTGACTGCTGACATTTAACTGTCATGGCTGAGGACAGGTTCTTTTTGTATCAGAGAATCTCACTGGATGCCAGTAGAGCCTTATTTTGTGCCAAGACTGGCCACTGGTCTAATTTCCAGTGTACATTGCCTTGAAAAAGTATTCATACCCCTTGAAATTGTACACATTTTGTCATTTTACAACCAAAAACGTATATGTATTTTATTGGGATTTTACGTGATAGACAACACAAAGTGGCACTTAATCTAGTGGAACCAATTGCCTTCAGAAGTCCCCCAATTAGTTAATAGAGTCCACCTGTGTGTGATTTAATCTCAGTAAAAATACAGCTGTTCTGAGAGGTCCTCAGAGGTTTGTTAGAGAACTTTAGCGAACAAACAGCATCATGAAGGCCAAGGAACACACCAGACAGGTCAGGGATAAAGTTGTGGAGAAGTTGAAAGCAGTGTTAGGTCATAAAAAATACACCAAGCTTTGAACCTCTCATGGAGCACTGTTCAATCCATCATCCGAAAATGGAAAGAGTATGGCACAACTGCAAACCTACCAAGATACGGACGTCCATCTAAACTGACAGACCGGGCAAGGAGAGCATTAATCAGAGAAGCAGCCAAGATGCCCATGGTAACTCTGGAGGAGCTCCATAGATCCAAAGCTCAGGTGGGAGAATCTGTCCACAGGACAACTATTAGACGTGCACTCCACAAATCTGGCCTTCATGGAAGAAAGCAAGAAGAAAGCCATTGTTGAAAGAAAGCCATAAGAAGTCCTGTTTGCAGTTTGCGAGAAGCCACGTGGGAGATACAGCAAACATGTGGAAGAAGGTGCTCTGGTCAGATGAGGCCAAAATTGAACTTTTTGGCCTAAAAAAAAGTTGTGGTGGAAAACTAACACTGCAGACCACCCTGAACACCCCATCCCCACCATGAAACACGGTGGTGGCAGCATCATGTTGTGGGGATGCTTTTCTTCAACAGGGACAGGGAAGCTGGTGAGAGTTGATGGGAAGATGGATGGAGCCAAATACAGGGAAATCTTATGCCGCGTACACATGACCGGTTTTGCCGTTGGAATAAACTCTGATAGTTTCTCCGACGGAACACATGGTCAAACCAAAGTCCGACCAAAGTCCGACCGTCCAGAACACAGTGACGTACAGCACGTACATAGGGACTAGAAAAAGGAAGTTCAATAGCCAGTAGGCAAAAGCTTTCGTCTCGTACTTGCTTCAGAGCAAGCGTCGTTTTTGGTCCGTCGGAACAGCATACAGACAAGTGGTTTTCTCGATAGAAATTGGTTCCGTCGGAAATATTCTATGTTCTATTTCTAGGTCCGTCAGAATTTTCGAAAAAAAAAAGTCAGATGAGGCACACACACAATCGGAATAGACGATGAAAAGCTTCCGTCGGACATTCCGCTCGTGTGTACGCAGCTTAAGAAGAAAACCTTAGAGTCTGCAACAGACTTGAGACTGGGGCGGAAGTTCACCTCCCAGCAGGACAAGGACTCTAAACATACAGCCAGAAATACAATGAAATAGTTTAGATCAAAGCATATTCATGTGTTAGAATGGCCCAGTCAAAGTCCAGACCTAAATCCAATTGAGAATCTGTGGCAAGACTTGAAAATTGCTGTTCACAGACGCTCTCCATCCAATCTGACAGAGTTTGAGGTATTTTGCAATAAAGAATGAGCAAAAATCTCACTCTCTAGATGTGCAAAGCTGGTAGAGACATCCCCAAAAAGACTTGCAGCTGTAATTGCAGCGAAAGGTGGTTCTACAAAGTATTGACTGGGGGGCTGAATACAAATGCACGCCACACTTTTCAGATATTTATTTGTAAAAAAAATTAAAAACCATTTATCATTTTCCTTCCACTTCACAATTATGTGCCATTTGTGTTGGTCTATCACATAAAATCCCAATAAAATACATTTACATTTTTGGCTGTAACATGACAAAATGTGGACAATGGCAAGGGGTATGAATACTTTTTCAAGGCACTGTACCTCTCTTGTGCCATATGCAGTTTTAACACCATTGCTTACTACCTTTCTTCATGATAGAAGAATGAAGAAAAATGAATGGTTCACAAATTGTGTATTCATTTTTATAAATTATCCATATATAAAGCTTCCAATGTATTATTAATGAAAGCAATGAATTTTCCTGAATGACTGCCCTATAGCATAATGTGATGAGTCTTTGATGTTTCCTGAAGATACTATTTGGCAGTACTGAGTGTGTTACAGATTTAGTAGCAGTATTGTGTACATCAAATTAATGGTTTAGATTATTTAGATCTTTTTAATATTCTGTGAGAACTTTTTTTCTTACACCTGATCTTAAGGGGGCCTAAAGTGAAAAATAGACTGGTGGTCCATGAATATTCCTTGTTAACCAAATTTTAGTCTGACTCCCACAAATGCTTACCTTTCTCATCAAATTTCTGTCTACTAACTATGACAAAAGACCGGATCTGTTTGAACAAAAATCTGCCATTGACTGGCCTTCCCTGAGCACATAACCTCAGACAGCTCCAGTTCTTCACCATGGCTAATAGGCAGAAGTGAGTATGAAGCAGCAGCTGCAGAGACTCTGTGGGACCCTACTCTAGGAAAGAGCGAAGCTTTGGGACATTTGGGCAGCCAATTTGTCTGTCTACTGTAAGGGGGACTAGTAGGCCAAAAGTCATTTTCTTTTGTATCCTCAAGCTCCAAAGAGGAAAAAGGAACCATTCACTGTATTAACTGCCTCATTTATTCCTCAATCCAAGACAGAACAGTCCATCTGAGGTGCAAACATTCTGAAGCGTTTCACTCAGCAAGGAGCTTCTTATGATTATGGCTATGACAGCTATATACTGCTCTTAACATTGGTGACAGTGTGGGCCTGGAGTGGAACAATTCTTTTATTTCTACTTTTGTATCTTGTAGTTTGCCGTGAATTGACTGCAAAGATGTATGTACTCTAGTGTCTTCCTTTTCCTTCCCAGGACTAATGAGTAGATACAAGCAGTTCTGGTCAAAACAGAATATATACTTATAAATAAGTCATGGCAATCAATTTACAGCAAACTGCAGATACATTAGGGACACAATGTACACAAATATATTCAACAACAATCAAAATGCAGCGCCCATAGCAAAAAATCAGCACTTATCTTCCACTGATGTAGCCTTAGTAAATAGAAATCTGATTGCTTGCTATTGGCTATGAATCATTGCATATCACCTTTGCCGTTTGCACAGCTTTAGTAAGCAAGCAATTTTCTACACAGGATGTGTATAGACAATTACAGAAAATCAGCAGTGTTACAGAGATACACTGCCAGGCACATGCAATTTGCATGAAGTACTCACCCTGCTAAGCACAAACTATGTGTTCATACATACAGCGGGTAAAATAAGTATTGAACACATCACCATTTTTCTAGGTAAATATATTTCTAAAGGTGCTATTGACATGAAATGTTCACCACATGTCGATAACTAGAGGTCGACCTATATGTGTTTTTCTCTGGCCGATGCCGATATTTAGAAATTGGGGCGGCCGATGGCCGATATATATGATGCCGATTTTTTCTTTTTTTGGCAGGTGGCACTGATAGGCATAGGCAGGTGGCACTGATTGGCACTGGCAGGTGGCACTGGTTGGCACTGATTGGCAGTTGGCACTGATTGGCGGGTGGCACTGGTTGGCACAGATTGGCACTGGCAGGTGGCACAGATTGGCACTGGCAGATGGCACTGGTTGGCACTGACAAGCACTGGCAAGTGGCACTGGTTGGCACTGGCAGGTGGCATTGGTTGGCACTGGCAGTTGCCACTGATTGGCACTGGCAGGTGGCACTGGTTGGCACTGATTGGCAGTGACAGTTGGCACTGATTGGCACTGGTAGGTGGCACTGGTTGGCACTGGTGTGCACTGGCAGGTGGCACTGGTTGGCACTGGCAGTTGGCACTGATTGGCTCTGGCAGGTGGCACAGATTGGCACTGGTTGGCACTGATTGGCACTGACAGATGCACTGGCAAGTGGCACTGATTGGCACTGGCAGGTTTCACACTGAGCCAATATAGTCAATATATAATTCAGCGGTGATGTCGGGGGTGGCCGGTACCCAGGGTGGGTGCTTGACAGAGCCGCTGAATGTGTGAAACTGACATATGTAACTGAATGCAGAGAGAGGAGCTGTCAAAATTCAGCATTGATGTCGGGGGTGGGCAGGACCTGGGGTGGGTGGGACCCAGCAGCTATCAAACACCAGCCAATGATTGGGCTGCTTAAGAAAGGGACAGGCCACATACACATAGTGGCCCACCAAGATCCCATCCCATTGGCTTGTGTTTGATAGCTGCTGGGTCCCGCCCTCCCCAGGTCCCGCCCACCCCCAACATCAATGCTGAATTTTGACAGCTCCTCTCTCTCTCTGCATTCAGTTAAATATGTCAGTTTCACACACTCAGCGGCTCTGGCAAGCGTCAAGCGCCGCTCTGCCAATGGAGTGTGGGGAAGGGAGGAGGAACACTTGTGGGCCGACAGGGCACGGTGTGGTCAGTGTTAATCGGTCGCATTTGCATAATATTCGGCCGAAGCCGATTTCTTAAAAAAGGCCAAATATCGGGTGATATAGTGGTCGACCTCTATCTGTAACAACACATGCAATCCATACATACTAAGAAACCAAATCAACAATTGAATGGCACAGGGAAAAAGCATTGAACACATGAAGAAAGGGGGGTACAAAAAAGCATGGAAAACCAAGACACAAGCTTAAATCTGTCAGTAATTAGAAAGCAATCCTGCCCCTTGTCAGTGCAAATTAATCAGCTGGTTCAGTCTAAACTGATGGCCTATAAAAAGGTGTCTCATTACCAAGGTGTCACACAAGAAACCTCTTATGATGGGTAAAAGCAAAGAGTTCTCTCAAGACCCTTGCGACCTTATTGTTGCAAAACATACTGATTTTATTGGTTACAGAAGGATTTCTAAACTTCTGAATGTTCCAGTGAGCACTGTTGGGGCCATAATCCAGAAGTGGAAAGAACACCATTTCACCATAAACCGGCTTTTTCTGACCAAGGAGTGAAAAGAATTATCAGAAGAGTTGTCCAAGAGCCAAGGACCACTTGTGGAGAGCTTCAGAAAGACCTGGAATTAGCAGGTACAATTGTTTCACAGAAAACAATAAGTAATGCACTCAACCGCCATGGCCTGTATGCACGCTCACCACGCAAGACTCCATTGCTGAAGAAAAAGCATGTTGAAGCTCGTTTAAAGTTTGCTGCACAACATTTAGACAAGCCTGTGAAATACTGGGAGAATATAGCCCGGTCAGATGAGACTCTTTGGATGCCATAATACACACCATGTTTGGAGGTCAAATGGCACTGCACATCACCCCAAAAACACCCCAATACCAAAAGTGAAGTTTGGAAGTTTGTGGAGCTGTTTTTCAGCATATAGTACTGGCAAACTTCATATCATTGAATAGGATGAATGGAAAAATGTACCAAGACATTCTTGTTAAAGATCTGCTACCATCTAACAGGATTATGAAGAAGAAACAAGGGTGGACATTTCAGCAAGACAATGATCCCAAACACAAAGCCAAGGAAACTCTCAATTGGTTTCAAAGAAAGAAAATAAAGCTGCTAGAATGGCCCAGCCAATCACCTGACTTGAATCCAATAGAAAATCCATGGAAAGAACTAAAGATTAGAGCTCATAGAAGAGGCCCAAGGAACATTCAAGATTTAAAGACTGTGTGGAACAATGAGCCAAAATCACACCTGAACAATGCATGTGACAAGTTTCTCCATACAGGAGGCGTCTTTAATAAGCTGTCATTACCAACAAAGGATTTTGTACGAAGTATTAAATATATTTCAGTTAGCGTGTTCAATACTTTTTCCCTGTGTCATTCCATTTTATTACACATAACTTCATTTCTGAACGTATTTGATTTTGTTTCTTTGTATGTATGCATTGCATGAGTTGTTACCGACATGTGGTGAAAATTTCATGTCAATAGCACCTTTAGAAATATATTTACCTAGAAAAATGTTGACGTGTTCAATACTTATTTTACCCGCTGTGTACACATATTGCAGGGTGTTTTGCAGATCAAAAGGCTGAGTGCAGCACTAACTTAAAGCAACGGTATCCAATAATGTACAAGCCGCAAGAAAATGTAAAAGAGAAATAAATATGTAGACAAGTATTAAAGTAAAGGCAACAGTGCGTAGAGAAATAGAAGATAGATTAATGATTTATAAAAACTGGGATTAGGCAAATTAATAAAATTGTGCGATCTGCCTTTATATCAAAGAACTATGGTGTAAAGCAATTATATCAGAGATATGAAGGCTTTCCTTATTCTTACTCATAAATCTCTAACCTTTTTTGTATTTATCTGGATAATCAGAATCCACATATAAAGATTTAGCAATATTTAACACTATTTTGCATACTATACTCTTCATATCATGTTAATGTAGTGGTTATAAAAGCTTTAAAGAACGCCTATACTGGGAAAGTATGTAAAATGGAAATGCTGGATTCTTCTTTTGAAAATGCTAGTTGCCTAGTTGTCAAACTGATTCAAACACTTCATTAATTTGGAAATCACTGATCCAGAATATGCATTGTGATTAGGAGGAGTCCTGATTTCACCTGTCAGAGGCAGCTTGCTGGACTAAGAAAATATTTAAACCTTCATCATTTTCAGAAGGAGGTCAGCCTTATATATTAAGCCATATTTTATTCTCACTACAGCATAGTTGCCAACATTGCAAAAAAAATTTGTGTGACACTTTTTTGTCTGTAGACGGAGCCGTATAATAATTAGGGGGCGGGGGCATGCATTTGTAGGCGTGGCATAGCAATAAAAAAGAAAAATGAGGCGCGCCGTGATGAAGAATGGGCGTGGTTTACGTGAAATCGTGGGCGTGGCTTAAATGGGCGTGGCTCAAAGGGGTTGTGGTTAGAGTCTGAGATGAATGAGGGATGGAGAGGGAACGGGGGAGAGAGGAATGGAGGGACAGCAGGCCCAGATCCTACACAACAATAGAAATATGTTTATTCTAGAAAGTTTAACAATCAGCAGATAAAGGTACTCCAAACACCTGGTGTTAGCGCTTCAATCATCCAGGCACCATGATTGTTATGGTGTCAGGATGATTGAAGTGCATTATTTTTATTATTACATTGTAATATAAAATGAAATCATTCAACTCACCATAATGCCGAATCAGTGGGATCCCTGAGCGTGTCACTAGCCACATTGCCTGCCACCAGCAGAGTCCCTTCTTGCATCAGTTGCCCCCAGCAGAGTCAGTCTTTACACCAGTGTTCCCAGCCTCAGTCCTTAAATCAGTGTCCCAGGCAGAACCATAGTTACCCCCCCTGTACATAGTTACCCCCTCCCCCTGTACATAGTTTCCCCTCTCCCCCTAGTTACCCCCCTGTACATAGTTACCCCCCCTGTACATAGTATCCCCCTGTACATAGTTCCCCCCACTGTACATAGTAACCCCTCCTGTACATAGTTAACCCCCCTCCTGTAAATAGTTAACCCCCTCCTGTAAATAGTTAACCCCCCTCCTGTATATAGTTAACCCTCCCCTCTCCGGTATATAGTTAACCCCCCTCCTGTATATAGTTAACCCCTCTCCTGTATATAGTTAACCCTCCCCCTCCTGTATATAGTTAACCCTCCCCCTCCTGTATATAGTTAACCCCCCTCCTCCTGTATATAGCCAACCCCCCTCCTCCTGTATATAGTTAACCCCCTTTCTCCTGTATATAGCTAACCCCCCTCCTCCTGTATATATCTAACCCCTCCCTCCTGTATATAGTTAACCCCCCTCCTCCTGTATATAGCTAAACCCCCTCCTCCTTTATATAGCTAACCCCCCTTCCTGTATATAATTACCCCCTCCTCCTGTATATTAAAGTTAAATTGCTGCAGAGACAACAGCCAGTGGTGTCACTACAGCTGGTGTCACCAGGTGGTGTCACCCCCCCTCCACCAACTATGGTCCCCCTTCAGTACAGACCCCCTCCCTCAGTAAAGACCCCCCCACTAAGTACAGACCGCCCCTCCAGCAGTATAGATCCTACTCCCTCAGTACAGACCCCCCCACTAAGTACAGACCCCCTCCATCAGTTTAGACCCCCTCAGTGTAGACCCCCCTCATCAGTATAGATCCCCTCAGTACAGACTCCTCTCCCTCAATACAGACCCCGCTCAGTGTGGTCCCCCCATCTATCAGTATAGACCCCCTCAGTGCAGACCCCCCTCCATCAGTGCAGACCCCCTCAGTGCAGACCCCCTCAGTGCAGACCCACCTTCATGAGTGCAGATCACCTCAGTGCAGACCCCCCTCAGTGCAGACCCCCCTCCATCAGTGCAGACCCCCCTCTATCAGTGCAGGCCCCCTCAGTACAGACCCCCCTCTATCAGTGCAGACCCCCCTCTATCAGTGCAGGCCCCCTCAGTACAGACCCCCCTCTATCAGTGCAGACCCCCCTCTATCAGTGCAGACCCCCCTCAGTGCAAACCCCCCTCTACCAGTGCAGACCCCCCTCAGTGCAGATCCCCCCTCTATCAGTGCAGACCCCCTCTATCAGTGCAGACCCCCCTCTAGCAGTTCAGACCCCCCTCTATCAGTGTAGACCCCCCTCAGTGCAGATCCCCCCTCTATCAGTGCAGACCCCCCTCTAGCAGTGCAGACCCCCCTTAGTGCAGACCCCCCTCTATCAGTGCAGACCACCTCAGTGCAGACCCCCCTATTAGTGCAGACCCTCCTCAGTGCAGACCCCCTCTATTAGTGCAGAACCCCCTCAGTGCAGACCCCCTTTCTATTAGTGCAGACCCCCCTCAGTGCAGACCCCCTCTATCAGTGCAGATCCTCTATTAGTGCAGACCCCCCTCAATGCAGACCCCCCTCTATTAGTGCAGACCCCCCTCAGTGCAGACCCCCCTCTATTAGTGCAGACCCCCCTCAGTGCAGACCCCCCCTCTATTAGTGCAGAACCCCCTCAGTGCAGACCCCCCTCTATTAGTGCAGCCCCCCTATTAGTGCAGGCCTCCCTCAGTGCAGACCACCCCCTCCATCAGTGCCAGTGCAGAACCTCCCCACCCATAATGCCCCTCAGCACATGTTCATTTGTCAAGAGCAGAAAGAACTCCAGGAGCGGCCGGCGCCGGGTGTTCAGTGGAGAGGGCAGGGGCCGATCCGTGCAGCTAACCCCTGCTTCAGTATTGTGAGAGGAGAAGCCGATTCATTGGCTGCACGGATCGAGCCCCCTTCCTCTTTCCACTGAACACAAGGGGGAACGATCCTGCGGTGGCGCCGGCGGCCATTTTGCTGAAGCCAGCTTCTCCAAAAATTAAAAAGCAAACATTCCCAATTTCCCTGGGCAAAATCCCGATTCGGGACAGCCTCCGATCGGGACGAGGGTCCCAAAATCGGGATTGTCCCGGGAAAATCAGGACTGTTGGCAACTATGCTACATGTTATTTATAAATATACTTGTTTGCTACCCCTAAATTTTTGTATTCCCGATTTTCTAAGTGGATTTGTCAAAATGTATCCTGTGTTAGTTTTTGTCTCTTTGCACACCAATATCTGGTGATCCTGCTAGTCCCCCTGCTGTGGTTTCCAAGATGAACAAGTTAGGAAGCAGATCAATGCTGATATGGTCAGTTTGCATCTCATGCCGCGTACACACGAGCGGACTTTTCGACCGAACTGGTCCGACGGACCGAATCCGGTGGACAATCCGACCGTGTGTGGGCTCCATCGGACCTGCAGCAGACTTTTTCGGTCGAAAATCTGACGGACTTTAGATTTGGAACATGTTTTAAATTTGTCCGACGGACTCGAGTCTGGTCGAAAAATCCGCTCGTCTGCATGCTAGTCCGACGGACGAAAACCGACGCTAGGGCAGCTATTGGCTCCTGGCTATCAACTTCCTTATTTTAGTCCCGTCGTACGTCATCACGTACGAATCCGTCAGACTCTGGTGTGATCGTGTGTAGGCAAGTCCGTTCGTTAGAAAGTCCATCGGAAGTCCATCAAAAGTCCGTCGGAAAGCCTGTCGGACCTTTGTTGCCGAAAAGTCTGCCCGTGTGTACAGGGCATAAGTGTTCATGTATCTCTATATTCAGTTTACCAGACACGCCCCCCACCCAATGCGGTTAGGTTTATTGCCAGTGAAGGAGGAGGGGCACACTTGTGAAGCGCAATGTACGTAAAGTTGACACACCCCCTGCTATGCTTAATAAGGAACAAATACAAGGCTCTGCAGTCGTGAGTGGTGAAAAGAAGAACAAATAAAGGTAATAAAGGTTTATCTTTCACATACATAAATACAATTATGGGATCAACATAATATTTCTTTAATTTATTACAGTTTTCTTCAGTGACAGTGCACATATATTTTAAGTAATTTAGAAAATACCATGTGCAGTTGGACTTTCCCTTTTTCTGGTACAATAGTAAACCTGATCATTAGGGATGAGCGAAAGGTTCGGCCCAGCATAAGTTCAGACCTAACTTTCGTTGTTCGGACGTTCGGTGAACAGCCGAACAAACGGGTCGTTCGACCGGTTGTTCGCCCCCCCAAACCGACCACAATGCATTGCAGCGCTGAACAGTGCATTGCAAGCCGTGATTGGCTGAAACAGTGAAAGCTTCAGCCAATCTGGGCACAGAGCACTGTCAGAGTCATGATTGGACACTATCATCATGACTTTATCCAATTATGGCTCATTCCCACCCCACAGTATAAAAGTATCCTTTCAATGGCAGCCATTTTCAGTGTGATTTTGGCATGGAGAGAGATAGAACAGGGTTCTGTTCAGTGCTATTAATTAGTTTGTGTGCTAAATTGTGATATTTTGCTTCAATTGTCAGTGTAGAAAATTAGTTTAGTATCAGTCTAGGGATAGTGTAAGTGTCGTGAGGAGGACCATCATTCAGCTTTGCATAGTGTGCAGCTAGAGTAGGGACAGCTCAGATAGTTCCAGTGTAGTGTGGTGCGATCGTGTCAGTAATCTTGACATTAGTGTATAGCTAGAGTAGGGACAGTTCAGATAGCGTCAGTGTAGTGACGGTTGCACATCGTCTATTTGATTGCATTACTGCCAGTTTAACGCCATTTACTTCTGTGTGCGCTACTGCCTGTTTAATGCCATTTACTTCTTTGTGCGTTACTGCCAGTTTAACGCCATATAGTTCCGTGTGCGTTACTGCCAGTTTAACGCCATATAGTTGTGTGCGGTACTGCAAGTTTAACACCATTTACTTCTGTGTGCATTACTGCCAGTTTAACGCCAAATAGTTTTTTGTGCGTTACTGCCACTTTAACGCCATATAGTTTTGTGTGTTACTGCTAGTTTAACATCATATAGTTTTGTGTGCGTTACTGGCAGTTTAACGCCATATAGTTCTGTGTGCGTTACTGACAGTTTAACGCTATATAGTTTTGTGTGCGTTAGTGCCAGTTTAATGCTATATAGTTCTGTGTGCGTTACTGCCAGTTTAATGCCATATAGTTCTGTGTGCGTTACTACCAGTTTAACGCCATATCGTTTTATGCATTACTGCAAGATCAATGCCATTTACTTCTGTGTGTGTTACTGCCAGTTTAACGCCATATAGTTTTTTGTGCATTACTGCCAGTTTAATGCCATATAGTTTTGTGCGTTACTGCAAGTTTAACTCCATTTACTTCTGTGTGCGTTACTGCCAGTTTAACGCCATATAGTTTTTTGTGCGTTACTGCCAGTGTGTTACTGCCAGTTTAACGCCATATAGTTTTTTGTGCGTTACTGCCAGTTTAACGCCATACAGTTTTTTGTGCGTTACTGCCAGTTTAATGCCATATAGTTTTGTGCGTTACTGCAAGTTTAACAACATTTACTTCTGTGTGCTTTACTGCCAGTTTAACGCCATATAGTTTTGTGTGCGTTACTGCCAGTTTAATGCCATATAGTTTTGTGCGTTACTGCAAGTTTAACAACATTTACTTCTGTGTGCGTTACTGCCAGTTTAACGCCATATAGTTTTGTGCGTTACTGCAAGTTTAACTGCATTTACTTCTGTGTGCGATACTGCCAGTTTAACGCCATATAGTTTTTTGTGCGTTACTGCCAGTGTGTTACTGCCAGTTTAACGCCATATAGTTTTTTGTGCGTTACTGCCAGTTTAACGCCATACAGTTTTTTGTGCGTTACTGCCAGTTGTATGCCATATAGTTTTGTGCGTTACTGCAAGTTTAACACCATTTACTTCTGTGTGCGTTACTGTCAGTTTAACGTCATATAGTTTTGTGTGCGTTACTGTCAGTTTAATGCCATTTACTTCTGTGTGCGTTACTGCAAGTTTAATGCCATATAGTTCTGTGCGTCACTGTACATTTGGCGCATTATATTGTAGTATATTATAGTGTATCTGTGAAGTGTGTCTGTGTAGTGTGAGTACTCAAATTAAAGTGCACCAAACACCACTTTACATTGATTAAAGTGCAACAATGTACAGATTTTCCCTTTTTCTCTACATTTGCTTATAAGCACCGCCCCCTTCCTCCCAATAATGTTTGGGAGGACAACAAGGAGAGGCAGACATTCCCTTGCCACTGGCCAGCAACAAATGTGTCCACAGGCATAGGTGGACGTGGTGGTCAGTCCTAAGGCAGGGCATCATTTTCTCTGTTTAGTGAGTTTGCCCGTGCTATCCAGCCACAACATGCGTTACTGCGTTACTGGCAGTTTAACGCCATATAGTTCTGTGTGCGTTACTGCCAGTTTAACGCTATATAGTTCTGTGTGCGTTACTACCAGTTTAACGCCATATCGTTTTACGTGTTACTGCAAGTTTAATGCCATACAGTTTTTTGTGCGTTACTGCCAGTTTAACTCCATTTACTTCTGTGTGCGTTACTGCCAGTTTAACGCCATATAGTTTTTTGTGCGTTACTGCCAGTGTGTTACTGCCAGTTTAACGCCATATAGTTTTTTGTGCCTAACTGCCAGTTTAACGCCATACAGTTTTTTGTGCGTTATTGCCAGTTTAACTCCATTTACTTCTGTGTGCGTTACTGCCAGTTTAACGCCATATAGTTTTTTGTGCGTTACTGCCAGTGTGTTACTGCCAGTTTAACGCCATATAGTTTTTTGTGCATTACTGACAGTTTAATGCCATATAGTTTTGTGCGTTACTGCAAGTTTAACTCCATTTACTTCTGTGTGCGTTACTGCCAGTTTAACGCCATATAGTTTTTTGTGCGTTACTGCCAGTGTGTTACTGCCAGTTTAACGCCATATAGTTTTTTGTGCGTTACTGCCAGTTTAACGCCATACAGTTTTTTGTGCGTTACTGCCAGTTTAATGCCATATAGTTTTGTGGGTTACTGCAAGTTTAACAACATTTACTTCTGTGTGCGTTACTGCCAGTTTAACGTGATATAGTTTTGTGTGCGTTACTGTCAGTTTAATGCCATTTACTTCTGTGTGCGTTACTGCAAGTTTAACGCTATAAAGTTTTGTGTGCATTACTGCCAGTTTAATGCTATATAGTTCTGTGTGCGTTACTGCCAGTTTAACGCTATATAGTTCTGTGTGCATTACTACCAGTTTAACGCCATATCGTTTTATGCGTTACTGCAAGTTTAATGCCATTTACTTCTGTGTGTGTTCCTGCCAGTTTAACGCCATATAGTTTTTTGTGCGTTACTGCCAGTGTGTTACTGCCAGTTTAACGCCATATAGTTTTTTGTGCGTTACTGCCAGTTTAACGCCATACAGTTTTTTGTGCGTTACTGACAGTTTAACTCCATTTACTTCTGTGTGCGTTACTGACAGTTTAACGCCATATAGTTTTTTGTGCGTTACTGCCAGTGTGTTACTGCCAGTTCAACGCCATATAGTTTTTTGTGCATTACTGCCAGTTTAATGCCATATAGTTTTGTGCGTTACTGCAAGTTTAACACCATTTACTTCTGTGTGCGTTACTGCCAGTTTAACGTCATATAGTTTTGTGTGCGTTACTGTCAGTTTAATGCCATTTACTTCTGTGTGCGTTACTGCAAGTTTAATGCCATATAGTTCTGTGCGTCACTGTACGTTTGGCGCATTATATTGTAGTATATTATAGTGTATCTGTGAAGTGTGTCTGTGTAGTGTGAGTACTCAAATTAAAGTGCACCAAACACCACTTTACATTGATTAAAGTGCAACAACGTACAGATTTTCCCTTTTTCTCTACATTTGCTTATAAGCACCGCACCCTTCCTCCCAATAATGTCTGGGAGGACAACAAGGAGAGGCAGACGTTCCCTTGCCACTGGCCAGCAACAAATGTGTCCACAGGCATAGGTGGACGTGGTGGTCAGTCCTAAGGCAGGGCATCATTTTCTCTGTTTAGTGAGTTTGCCCGTGCTATCCAGCCACAACATGCGTTACTGCGTTACTGGCAGTTTAATGCCATATAGTTCTGTGTGCGTTACTGCCAGGTTAACGCTATATAGTTTTGTGTGTGTTACTGCCAGTTTAATGCTATATAGTTCTGTGTGCGTTACTGCAAGCTTAACGCCATTTACTTCTGTGTGTGTTACTGCCAGTTAAACACCATATAGTTTTGTGCGTTACTGCAAGTTTAACGCCTTTTACTTTTGTGTGCGTTACTGCCAGTTTAACGCCATATAGTTTTTTGTGCGTTACTGCCAGTGCGTTACTGCCAGTTTAACGCCATTTACTTCTGTGTGTGTTACTGCCAGTTTAACACCATATAGTTTTGTGCGTTACTGCCAGTGCGTTACTGCCAGTTTAACGTCATATAGTTTTTTTGTGCGTTACTGCCAGTTTAACGCCATACAGTTTTTTGTGCGTTACTGCCAGTTTAATGCCATATAGTTTTGTGCGTTACTGCAAGTTTAACACCATTTACTTCTGTGTGCGTTACTGCCAGTTTAACGCCATATAGTTTTGTGTGCGTTACTGTCAGTTTAATGCCATATAGTTCTGTGTGTGTTACTGCCAGTTTAACACCATATAGTTCTGTGTGCGTTACTGCCAGTTTAACACCATATAGTTTTGTGCATTACTGCAAGTTTAACGCCATTTACTTCTGTGTGCGTTACTGCAAGTTTAATGCCATATAGTTCTGTGCGTCACTGTACGTTTGGCGCATTATATTGTAGTATATTATAGTGTATCTGTGGAGTGTGTAGTGTGAGTACTCAAATTAAAGTGCACCAAACACCACTTTACATTGATTAAAGTGCATCTACATACAGATTTTCCCTTTTTCTCTACAGTTGCTTATAAGCACCGCCCCCTCCCTCCCAATAATGTCTGGGAGGACAACAAGGAGAGGCAGACGTTCCCTTGCCACTGGCCAGCAACAAATGTGTCCACAGGCATAGGTGGATGTGGTGGTCAGTCCTAAGGCAGGGCATCATTTTCTCTGTTTAGTGAGTTTGCCCGTGCTATCCAGCCACAACATGCAGAGGAGGTGGTGGACTGGCTTACTAAACCTTCCTCATCATCCTCATCCTCTGTCACGCAAGCAGAGACAAGTGTGCAGTCCCCTGCAGTTGCCAGAATGGATAAACCTGCCTCCTTGTCCACATCTATTCCTGCCATAGCCCCAACATCAGCCATGGAGGAGTCAGCTGAGTTATTTGACCACAGCGTCAGCCACTTCCTCCTTGATGATGCCCAGCCATTACTGGATTCAGATATTGGTTCTGAGGTTGGGGATGACAGGAACATGAGCTTAGAGAGAGGGGAGAACACTGGTAGACAAATTGGCATTCATGTTCCCCCAGCCACAGCGTATTGCCAATTGTCTCCAATGATGATGATGGGAGAGATGGAGATGATGATGATGATGATGTCACTGATGCGACTTGGGTACCAGATAGAGCAGAGGGGGAAACAGAAGGTGAGGGATCACAACCGCAAGGAGGCCGACATCAAGAAAGAGTAGAGAGCAGCCACCCTATTCCATCACATTCTGCAGCTATCTCCCGGCCCACTCCCGAAAGCTCAGCTGTCTGGGCCTTTTTCAGCACATCTGCAGCAGATCGCACTGTTGCTATCTGCAAACTGCGTCTCAGGCACATCAAATGTGGCAAAAACACCAGCCATTTGGGTACCACATGCTTAACAAGGCATTTAACGTCCAACCACTCAGCCCGTTGGCAAGAGCACCTAAAAGCCACACAAAAGGGGCACAAATCTGTCCCTCCTCCTCCTTACCCACTTCAGTCTGCCCCTGCTGTACCAAGTCATTACCTCTCAGCAGCCTCCAGTGACAGGGATGATGGTATAGCACAGGGTGTCCCAGGTCCTAGCAGCACATCTGCCAGCAGCACACCCCCAGCTGTAGACTGTAGCTGGCAAATTTCTCTGCCCCATCTGCTGCAGCGAAAAAAAATACAGTCCCTGCCACCCACATGCCCAGCGTCTAAATGCAAGCTTGTCAAAGCTGTTGGCTCTCCAACTTTTGCTTTTCAGCCTGGTGGATTCTGCCTCCTCCGTGAATTCGCACAATGTGCTGTACCACAATGGCAGGTTCCAGTCGCTACTACTTTTTACGTAAGGCCGTTCCATCTCTCTACCATCACGTGGAAGGGAATGTTCTGGCATCATTGGGCAAGGCAGTCAGCCGTAAAATCCACCTTACTGCTGACATGTGGTCCAGAAAGCATGGGCAGGGACGATATATTTTGTTCACAGCACACTGGGTAACGCTGCTTGCAACTCGAAAGGATGCAGGACAGGACTTGGTGCTGCAGCTTGTGCCCCCACGTCTCCATACAGCTGGTGGTGATGCCAGACCTGTGAGCTCTACCCCCTCCTCCTCCTCCTCTGCCACCTTCATGCCCTCCTCTTCAGAATTGTCCTATGAACATCAGGTACCCCCTAAGCGTTCCAAGGGCTATTCCCAGAGTCAGGCTAAAAGGTGCCATGCAGTGCTTCAGCTGGTGTGTTTAGGGGACAGGAACCACACCGGAGCAGAGATTCTTGCAGCTCTGCAGGGACAGGCCCAGAGGTGGTTCACACCACGCCAGCTGGAGCCTGGAATGGTGGTGTGCGATAATGACTCAAACCTCCTGTCCGCCCTTAGGCATGGAAAGTTCACACATGTGCCATGCCTGGCACATGTCCTCAATTTGGTGGTGCAGCATTTCTTAAATACATACCCAGGGTTGCAAGATGTGCTAAAGCTAGCCAGAAGAGTCTGTAGCCATTTCAGGCTGTCATACACAGCCAGTGCTCGGTTGGCTGAAATTCAGTGGGAAATCCACCTGCCCATAAACTGCCTGATTTGTGACTTGCCCACTAGGTGGAACTCGACTTTGTCAATGCTGCAGCAGCTATACATGCAGCAGAGGGCCGTCAATGAGTACCTATGCGAATACGGCACAACGACAAGCTCAGGCCGCCTCAGATTTTTTTCCTCATGCCAATGGCTGATCATTAAGGATGCATGCACTGTATTGTCACCATTTGAGGAGGCCACAAGGATGATGAGCCGTGACAGTGCATGCATCAGTGACACAATCCCTGTTGTGTTCCTGCTGGAGCAGACTCTGTGTGGCATTATGGACGGGGCACTGGAGGCAGAGCAGCAGGAGGAAGAGAAGGATTTCCTTTCCTCTCAAGGCCCACTTTATCCAGACACCTCAATGCTATTGAGTTGTTGGGCTGCCCTGCATCCAGCGTGCTTTCAGAACAGGCATTCAGTGCGGCAGTAGGTTTCATTACTGATCATAGAATGCGTCTGTCCACAGTCTCCATGGACCGTTTGACCTTTATAAAAATGAATCAGTCCTGGATTACCAGCTATGAAGCCCTTTGATGCCGATGTCACTGATTAAATCTTTTTGGGATGTGGAATCTCTGCAGGACTTCAAGGCTGCATAGCTTTGAGGGTGTTCAATCATTTCATCTGGAAGAATGTTTTTGGTATAGGTTTCATGGGCACAACACCCAAAGACCAATTTTTCAGCACCTGTTTGACAGGTGCATATCATTGCAATTTTTTGCCTTCATCAAGAGCACCTCTATAGGGTTACGGTGGGAAGGCGCCACCGACACCCAAAGACCAATTTTTCTGCACCTGTTACTTCTATTCAAAGTCAAAGTGACACCAGAATGTATCCAAAAAATCTCTAATCTTGTTCCCAGTGCACTACATTGTGGCCTCATCATACACACTGACTCCCCAGCTGTTGCTGAGCAAAATAAAGGCAACTTGTAGGGAAAATGTCATTTGTTTTGGCTTTATAAATTCAGTTATTGCTGCAGCAGATTCTAGACATGGTACAGATCTGCCACTTTACAGGTAGACTAAGGGGACCCCCCAGGAAGGAATTTTCATTTTTATGCTTTCACTTTCAAAATCACTTCTCATTTAAAAATGACGTTTTTCACAAACTTTTTTTTTATTGATACATGTCCCCCAGGGCAGGACCCGGACCCAGATAACCATTGTATGCACATTTACATGTATATAAGCCTTTAAAATGGGTACTTTTGATTTTTGACGTTCGGGTCCCATTGACTTTAATGGGGTTCGTTATTCGGGTCCGAACTTTCGCGGTATTCAAAAGTTCTGGTGCAAACCGTACAGGGGTCTGTTCGGCCCATCCCTACTGATCACCCACACAGGGGATACACAACAAGAAACAGGGAACAAAGCATATAGGCATGTGTGATATCTGCAAATAAACATTTTGGTAATACAAAACAGGCTTTCTCTTTTTATATGAAAATATTATCTCTGTGTTAAATTTTTCCCTGGATTTCATATAGAATACAGACAGGTACATAAATCTGTGGCATGGAGAGGAGTGGCACAGAGGTCAGAGTGTCCATACTGTTCTCAGTTCATGATCAGCTCCTTGCTAGCTAGGACACCATCAGCTGAGCAGCCGACAGCAACTTAGCAACCAAAGACTCATCCCTGGCCCCATTAAACAATATAGTCCTCAGCCAACAGCTGAAAGTAAACCAATGGGCAGGGATGCTGGTTGACATCATTGTCCAAATATGACCACAGCTTCCCAAGACATTTTGTCCTTCTGTAAGCCAACTCAGAGGTGGTCTTAATTACCACGAGTTTTCTTATCTGCGAACTAAATGTAATTATTTTTGAATTTGTAACAGCATAAGCGACAGATTGGTCGCCGGACTCCCGCTTTAAAACCTAGAAGCTGTTACTATGTACAGCTGCACCAGATTCTGTGTGCACCAGTTTTAGTAAATCCCCTCAATATATCATCAGAAATATTCACATACGTTTATTAGAGTGGATAGAGATCAGTTAAAAGCAAGTACCAGATAACATTGTTTTACCCACAAAACCGCAACCGCTTTATCAGGAATGAAGTATTCATGCAAATTATATATTTTTTTTTTTACAAGTAGGGGAATTTCCTGAACCCCTTTGCTACCTTTTGGCTTTGACAGACATGGGACAGCAAGGGCTTTCTGTTTTCAAATTATTTTTTATAGTAAGGGCATTAGTGTACAAACACACAAACTACAGCACTGAAAAAATAGGAGGCGAAAAAAAATTGAGGTTGCATTATGCAGACAATCTTTATTTAAGTTTGTTTTACACAATATGTACAGTTTCAATAGAATCTTTAGAACTTCTTGGAGCAGAGCCTTTCTACTCTTCATCATGGAGCTTTTGCTGTTGAAATAAAACACCAGTGTTGAGGTATCAAAGCATAGGAGCATATAGTGTATTTGCTAGTAAACAGAAACAACAGCAATGATCTATAGGAACATGTCATGAAGGAGAAATATTTTACCAGGTCAAGATAAATGTTATACTCACCTTGCCACCAACATCTCTAGTCTTGGTTCGTAGCTTGTTGACCTGGGACTCAGCAATGTCTGCTCGTTCTTCGGCCTCATCCAGCTCATGCTGTACTTTACGAAATTTGGCTAGATTTGTATTAGCTTGTTCCTCCTAAAAAAAAAAAAAAACATAAGAGAGTAGAAGATGCATGAAGAAAGCAGGCAAAAAAATAATGTGAGTGGAGAAATTACAATATATATATATATATATATATATATATATATATATATATATATATATATTATAGACCAGTGTTTCTCAACTCCAGTCCTCAAGATGCCCCAGCAGGTCATGTTTTCAGGATTTCCATTATTTCGCATAGGTGATTTGATCAGTTTCACTGCCTTAGTAATAACCACAGCCGTTTCATCCGAGGGAAAGTCTGAAAACATGACCTGTTAGGGCACCTTGAGGACTGGAGTTGAGAGAGACTGTTATAGACACTTACAGCCTCTTCTGCCTGTCTCTTGTAAGCTTTCACTTTAAGCTGTAACTTATCAACCAGGTCCTGAAGACGAGCTAAGTTCTTCCTGTCCTCTTCTGTCTGTAGAAAATGGAAAGTGATTGTGAGAATTGCTCCTTGGCTGTGAGCATTGCATTCTTACAACATAAGGTATTTACACATCCTTACTTCTAGCACAATCCCAAAAACAAGGAGCTCAGCCTGAGTTCACCACAACCTTAATTATTGTATTGTTCCCCTACCATGCAAAATAATATAGAAATGTAAATTACATTTTAATATTTATGTTTGACCTGTCATACCTGGTATGTAAGCTCTTTAATCCTCCTTTCATACTTCCTCACGCCCTTCACAGACTCAGCGTTGCGTTTCTGCTCAGCTTCCAGCTCATTGTCCAGTTCCCGAACTCGAGCCTCCAGCTTCTGCACCTGCTTCTTACCACCTTTCATTGCAATCTGCTCAGCCTCGTCCAGACGTTGCTGGAGATCTTTGATTGTTTGCTCCATATTCTTCTTCATCCTCTCAAGGTGGGAACTTGTGTCCTGCTCTTTCTTTAGCTCTTCTGCCATCATAGCAGCCTAAGTTATAGACATTTTTAAACAGTTAAAGAGAAAATAATGGGATGTAATAGAGTTTTTTGTTTTCAAAATTTACATACATCAGTGATTGCTTTCTTAGCTTTTTCCTCTGCATTACGGCACTCCTGCACTGCTTCCTCCACCTCTGTCTGCAGCTGAGACAAGTCAGATTCCATCTTCTTCTTCTGATTGATCAAACTGGTGTTCTGTTCAGGAAAATAATAAGTGTTACAATCTGTATGAATATCAATATTATGAGAGAGTCTAAGTGACGTATATGATATAGAAAAAACAAGGAATGGTGGCACACTACAGACATAGTGAAAATTCTTTGAAGATACTAATTGATCATCCAGCCAGACATACACAAGATACGTTGACAAGTTTCACTCAAGTCACTCGAGCTTACTCCTAACAAGTTAGGAGTAAGCTCGAGTGAAACGTGTCAACGTATCTTGTGTATATGTCTGGCTGGATGATCAATTAATATCGTCAAAGAATTTTGACTACGTCTGTGGTGTGCCACCATTCCTTGTTTTTCCTATATTGCATCCATGGTGGCGAGCCGAGGGGAGCACCCACAGCTGTCAATTGCTTCACTGATTTGCCTGAGTGGTGTGCTACATGTGTTACATGTGTTACATGTGTTTTGGCTTATATGATAGGCATTGATTGAGAAAACCTGGTTCCTTTCTGACCTGTGAATGAAGGAGCTGTACTCTCTCACTGGTCTCTATCAGTTCTTGCTCTGCAAGCTTCCGTCCCCTCTCAGTCTGCTCCACTAGAGACCGCAGTTCCTCCAGTTCAGCCTGGAGCAGCATGTTTCTCCTCTCTACAATTGCAATATTTTCTTTAAGATCATCATTAGCTCTTAGTGTGTCATCCAGTTGAATTTGAGTGTCCTGTAAGTGACAAAACAAAAGAGTTACTTTCACCTGTACCTCTGGCAGTTGGTTGTAGTTCAGTGCAAGTCACAGATTTATTAGGGTGGGGCTTTGGTCTCCATAAAACTAGAATTTGTAGTTTAAAATTTTTAGCATCCTGAGACTTATTACTATTATTATTTTAATAGTCAATGCATAAATAGTATGATCATGACTGAATTTTAGAAAACATTAAAGCTATTCAGAGTCTACATATATGCTTACCTTAAGGGTACCATGGGCCACCTTCAAGTGTTTGTGAGCCTCAGCTGCTGCACGGTTGGCCTGGCTAAGCTGAATTTCCATTTCATTTAGATCACCCTCCATCTTTTTCTTTATCCTGAGGGCCTCATTTCGGCTCCTGGTCTCAGCCTCCAGTGAGGTCTGCAATGATTCCACCAAACGCTGATGGTTTCTCTTAAGTTGCTCCATCTCTTCATCCTTTTCTGACAGTTTACGCTCAATCTCAGACTTCACTTGGTTATATTCCAGCTGGGTACGCAGGATCTTGCCCTCTTCATGTTCCAATGAAGCCTGAAGACAAACACATTTACATGTAGAAACATTTCAAACGCATTCAAAGACTGGCATTTTTCATGCATGCTATTTTAACATGTTGATATATATATATATATATATATATATATATATATATATATATATACCCTGTTTCCCCGAAAATAAGACCTAGCGTGATTGTCAGTGTTGGCTGCAATATAAGCCCTACCCCCCAAATAAGCCCTACCCTGTTTCCCCGAAAATAAGCCCTACCCTGAAAATAAGACCTACAAGGACTTTAACTAGGGCTTATTTGGGGGGTAGGGCTTATATTGCAGCCATCACAGACAATCACGCTAGGTCTTATTTTGGGGGAAACAGGGTATATATATATATATATATATATATATATATATATATATATATATATATATATATACTGAGTTGCTGAAGTGGTTTCATTAATTAATATTATTATAACCAAGTGTTGGTGTTACTTACTTCTGCTTCCTCCAGTGCAGCCTGCAATTCCATCTTCTCCTGTTCCAGCTGCTTTCTAACCTTTTCTAGTTCATGAATACTCTTTCCACCCTCTCCCAGCTGCTCTGTGAGGTCTGAGATTTCCTCTGTGAAATAATTTTATTATTAGTGAAGTTCATCTTAAGATATTAATCCACCCATGAATTCCTAATAGACATTTAGCTCATTTTCATCTTTTCAATTAGTAGAATATTGGTCTAATTTTCTCACCCTGGAGATTTTTATTTTCTCTCTTGCAAGTTTCAAGATGCTCCAGAGATTCTTCATAGGCATTCTTTAGCTTGAATAGTTCAGTGCTTAGAGTTCGAGCTTCTTTCTGTGATGCCTCCAGCTCTGCCTGGGACTCCTCAAATTTCTGCTTCCCCTCAGCAAGGATCTTAACGATTAAAAAAAGTTTAGAAACTATACATGAAACATTTTACCAGTTATAGCATTCCCCTTCGCTGAAGCGTTTCTTTATTACCTTATCAAAGTTCCTTTGTTTTTTGTCGAGTGCAGCAGATGCAGCATTTGACCTCTCTAAGTCAACCATCAAATCCTCAATTTCATTCTGTAAACGATGTTTGGTCTTCTCAAGAGATGAGCATTTGGCATTTACAGCCTCTACAGCCTCTTCTGCTTCTTGAAGCCTTTGAGCCAACTTTTTCCTGAAGGAAAGGTTGCAATAATTACAAAATACATGTGTTTTTGGGAACTAACGGACCATTAATCTCTATATATCATGATGTGGAAACAGCAATAATAAAGAAAAGAATATGTAAACAGACATTCACCCTTAAGGGTCATGCTCAGAAATGTTCATGCAGTCATTTACATATACTTTGGGTACTCTCATGTTCTTTCACCCACCTGGATAGAAAAGGCTGAAGCAGAGCCTTCTAACAAACAAGCTTTATGCTCGTCTTATACAACAGTATGAAACATAATCCAAGCAAAAAGCTTCTCTGTTGAAAGGAATTTTAGCTGGGATGCATTAAGATACCTGGCCAAATGTTAAAGAAGCAATTAATTATTATAGCAGGGTGAGCTGCAGGAGATAGATAATGACAAGTATTTTTAATGCCAAAGAGTAAAGGGGAAAAAACACCTGTGTAAGTAATTAACTAATAATTACGGCACTGATTACATACAGTGCATTTAGAAGGATGTTATCACTCACTTGGCCTCCTCCAGTTCCTCAGTCCTTTGTATGGCATCTGTCTCATACTTGGTTCTCCACTGAGCCACCTCTGAGTTGGCTTTGGATAGAATTCTTTGCAGCTCTGCCTTGGCTTCCTGTTCTTCCTCATACTGCTCCCGTAGGAGATCACAGTCATGACGGGCAGACTGCAAGGCATGGGCTAGAGCATTTTTAGCCTAATAAAGAGAGAAACAATGCTGTCTAAGAAACTAGGCATATTTAATTACCTAAAAAAACTGACAACTAAAATCTATTTGAGGTTTCAAAAGCAGCTGTAAGTACCCCATTTTAAAATTATCTCCTGAATATAAATAAATCGTGTAAATACTATGTGGTGCGAACTTAGCTCTTTAGTAGTTTGCCACCTTTAGTATCCCAGAAAGACATGCAAGATAAAAAAATAAAATCATATCACTATTTTTGGTCAAAATGTAATTATCTAGAGTCTATAAGTTTGAGCCCTTTAAAGATCATTCCAGAGTTGGTTGAGATTGTTTATCTTAGTAACTTAATAATATTTACCTTGTTCTCTTCCTCCAGCTGCCTCTTAAGGTCTTCCATTTGCTGTGTGTAGGTTTGCTTTCCACGTGTTAGTTGGGACACTAATGCTTCTTTTTCATCCAGTCTGCGGGACAACTCTCCATTCTCTGTCTGTAGTTTAGCCTTTTGAGAAGTAAACTCATTGAGTGTTCTTTGACTCTCTTCATACTTGGTGCGATGTTCATTCATCTGGTCCTCCAATGTTCGGCATATCTTCTCTAAATTAACCTGGAAATCATAATGTAGAAGTGAGAGGAAGTAGTGTGGAGAAAATGATTGCTTCTGCTTAAACAGTAAATCACCATTATTACTAAACAATTCTGTACTGTTTGTAGATTGCAAACTAACATCTGGATCAAATGAAGCATGCTCGCTTCTTGTGCCAAAGACCTGGAAAACTGTGGCTGGATTTTACTTTGGAGCACCATGAGCACTGAGCTTAGCAACACCTATCTCCCCAATGGGATATAGTAAATAAACCTGATATAAGGTATCGCTTCATAAGACATGGACACTCAAGGCAAGCAAGAGTATGAGATAACAGGTACTGGAATAAAGTCCCCAGAAAATAGATTTGTCCAGCCAGCTTACCTACTTGCATAATAATATAAAAAAGAAAATTGATTCCCTATCACACATTGACCACGTGGCATAAATTAAATATGAGAATAACAAAGACTTTACTCCCATGATACCTAGCTGAGTGCGTTCTGGTCGGGTCACATGATCAGTTCTCAGCACCTGCTTCAGTGTCTTAGGCCCCTTTCACACTGGAGCGGTTTTCAGGCGGTATTGCCCTAAAAATACCGCCTGAAAACCGCCCCTAAACAGCCTCCGCTGTTTGTTCAGTGTGAAAGCCCGAGGGCTTTCACACTGAAGCGGTGCGCAGGCAGGGCGGAAAAAAGTCCTGCAAAGCGCTTTTTTGGAGCGGGGAAGGAGCGGTGTATTCACCGCTCCTTCACCGCTCCTGCCCATTGAAATCAATGGGACAGCGCGGCTATACCGCAGTAATACCGCGGCTATAGCCTCGCTGTATGAGTGGATTTAACCCTTTTTCGGCCGCCAGCGGGGGTTAAAACCGAACCGCTAGCGGCCGAATACCGCTGCAAGAACGACGGTACAGCAGCGCTAAAAATAGCGCTGTTGTACCGCCGACGCCCCCACCGCCCCAGTGTGAAAGGGGCCTTAGAGTGGCAGCTGACAACGGATGTCCTATAGCCTATGGGTGACATCATCGCTCAGGCTCTGCAACCATTGTCGGCATTCTTTCCTCTTCACTGAAGCAGGCTGCTGGAGAGATCATGAGACCTGAGCAACACACAAAAGGTAAGTATAAACATCTTTCCTTTGCAGGGTAGTTAGAATAGGCTTAGAATGGGGGAGGGGGCAGGTTTAGGTATGGTTAGGATTTGACTGGAATGATACTTTAATATAAACTGAATTGTTTTTAATGAATCTAAAGGTTATACTTTGGATACTAGGACACACAAAAATAAATCTAATAAAGGCAAGCAGCACTGGTCTGATACACCTCTCTCTTCCGCTGCAGTACAAGTCAATGACACTTGTGCTGAAGGGTGTGGCTAATACTCAGCTGTGCCAGTTTAGATAATTGAAGGGGAAGGGTAGGAAGCAGCATTTCCATAGAAAGTTAAGGTATTTCCAAAAATCTGTCAGAAATAATGTGATATAAGGATACAGATTTGAAATGGATTAAGACTTAAATCTGGATTTAAGTCAAACAAAACAGGAGGGATATAGCTGGTTTTGAAAAACTGCAGGACAACATACTAATGCCCTTACCTTGGCTTTCACCACCTGCTCCATATTAGATCCTATATCATCAAGCTCCAGTTTGAATTCACTCTTCTCCTTTTCCAGTTTCTGTTTGACTCTCTGAAGGTTGTCTATCTGCTCACTGAGCTCTGCCACAGAATCAGCATGTTTCTTACGTAGAGTAGCAGCTGTGGCCTCTGATTGCAGAGTGGACTCTTCAAGATCCCGCCGAAGTTTCAAGAATTCAGCCTCCCTCTTTTTGTTGAGCTCCATTTGCACAGAAGTAGCTCCTCCAGCTTCTTCTAAACGCTCACTTATCTCCTCTAGCTCTCTTGACAGATCAGAGCGAAGTTTTTCTATTTTGGCTCTTGCTGTTCGCTCAGCTTCCAGTTCCTCCTCCAGCTCTTCTATACGAGCCTAAAAAAGAAACATATGTATTAAAAAGGAAAAACATATAAAACAGGAAAGATAATAGGTGTATTTACTGTAGGCATTTATTAAGTAGATCATTTGTTAAAATAAATATATTATTCAGGTGGTCAATATGGGAAATTTGGTAACATATTTGCATCATGTACCTGGTGCTCTTTGAGTTTCTTTTGAAGTTGCATGCCTAAAAGTTGCTCGTCCTCTATTTTGCTATTTAGCTGGCTGGTCTCAAACTCCTTCCTGTCAAAGAAATATTATACAATATATCAACATCACCAAGGCCCACTAAGAACAAAAAAAGAAATTCTGAGGTAACATACTTCTTTAACTTTTCCTCCAGCTGTTGCTTGGCATTCTCGAGATCCATAACATTCTCTTGAGTCAGTTTCAGATCACCCTCCTGTTTTCGTTTGACTCGTTCCAAATCCATTCTTATTTTTTTCTCTTGTTCTAAAGATCCCTCCAGCTATTGGGAATGAAAAGGTGTCACAATCAAGCTCATATCATACCAGATACATAATATTAATAAATGGAACATGCAAGTGTAGCACCCTCTAGGTAGGTAAGTCCAAGAGAGGTTGATAGAGTAGATACATTTAGGCAGGCCTGGCTGGTTGCTAGGCCTGTTTGTTTTGATTCTGGGCCTGGAGTGGCTCAGAGTAGCAGCTGGTGACTCACAAGCAGCATCAATAAGACCTCCCTCTTTTTTCTAGAGCCTTCTGGAAGGTACTAGAAAGAGAGAAGGAGAGGAGAGGAGGAGCTGCCTGGGGGTGTTCTGACCAATGCTCAACCTGGATTGGTAGGGGGCAGGCCTTCTTAAAAACCCAGGGTCAGCCCAGCTGGGGGGGTTGGAGTTGTTCAGAACTTGAAGATGGAGTGCTAGGCTGTCGGGGCCTTTGAGGGAGCTCCCCAGTCTGGGGTCTGGGCTCCGGTGCAGACAGAGAAGGCAGGGGGCAGACCTTCTTAAAAACTCAGGGTCAGCCCAGCTGGGGGGGGGGGGTTGGAGTTGTTCAGAACTTGAAGATGGAGTGCTAGGCTGTCGGGGCCTTTGAGGGAGCTCCCCAGTCTGGGGCCTGGGCTCCGGTGCAGACAGAGCCCTTCAAGAAAGCGTGAAGGTTCTGGACAGGAGGAGCAAGAGAGGACAGCGGAAGCTAGCATTGCCGGGCAAGTCTTCAAGGAGAGGAACAACTGGTCACAGCCAGGAGAGGGCTGGTGAGTGACATGCACAGTCAAGAGCACTGGGGAGGCATGCCTGAGAGGACTGGAAGCACGCAGTCTGGTATGGGTACAGAGCCAGTAGAGTGGACTGTGATGTTATGGGCAGTAGAGAAGGGCAGCTGCAGCCAGGAGGGCTAGCAGGGCCTGAAGATAGGTTAGTGGGCTTATTAACCGAAGTTAGGGCAGCTAGCAACAAGAACTTTTCATTGCTACACTAAAGGGGCCCGCGGTCCCTGCCTGCAAAAGGCAGTTGCTAAGGCCTGGCTGAGCCAGTGTCAGGCCTAACCATTCGGTGCTAGCTGTGCCTGAAAGCTCAAGCAAGAAGATTGCTGGAGGAGCTTAGGAGTAAGTCTGCAGTAAGAGGCTAAAAAATGAATGTGACCTATCACAACCTAAAACTAACATCAGCATGCCTCCATCCCTAAATATATGCGAGAAAAATTGGAGAACAAAGTTGGGACTTTACATGAGGCATGCTGATGTGTATAATGATGTATGAAATAATTATAAATATAGATAAATTGGATGTCACAATCCCCTAGGGGCAGTTCATGATAGTAATGATGGTAAACATGATTAACCAATAAGATAAAACATTTATGATATAAAATATAATTATAAAAAGTCAATATAATTGATAACATAATAATATATTTAATATTAAACAATTCATTACTAGACATGATTTGTGACAAACAATGGGAATCATAAAACGTTAAGTACATAAAAATAATGGATACTTGATTCATATAATATATACAGACGATAAACATGGTGATTTGTTGCAGTTATTGGAGCAAGCTTGACTTGGCATCCTTAGATTAACACTCAACGCGTTTCATGGCCTGTTGCCAATCGTCAAGAGTTGGATGCATGAGTTGAACTACAAAATAATTAAATAATTCATAAATGTAGTAGTTGAATAAACTGTCTATAACGCCGCGTACATGCGATCGCACATTCCGACAACAAAATACATGTTTTTTTTTTCGAAGGATCTTGGCTCAAACTTGTCTTGCATACACACAGTCACACAAATCTTGTCGGAAATTTCGAACATCAAGAACGCGGTGACGTACAACATGTACGACGAACCGAGAAAAATGAAGTTAAATAGCCAGAGTCGAGGCCTAGTGACTCCCCCCGCGAAGATAGAGGACATAAGGGAAGAGGAGTCTGTCATGGCCTGCAGTCTGGTCAGGGACCTGGCCACTGTAAATACTGCCAAGCAGGAGCCAAATGTCCCTGAAATGCCGGCCACTTCCATGTCAGCCATTTAGTCTCCATAAGGGAGAAAGAGGAAGGTAGGAAGAGACTGCCTGACCCACATTTTTATGCCTGAAGAGACTGTGGGGAGTACAGTTGGTCATGAAAATGTGTCACATGGACTGTTGGAGAGTAGCAGGATGTGCCTTCTTTCCCTGACTTTGCAAGATCAGACCAGCCTGCCACCCTGGCTGTGGCCAATGGAGGGACGTTTTCTCTGTTGCAAGAATGTATAGGAATAGCTGTACATTGAGGAAAGCCAGGAAGTAGTCAGCTCCATCTGACTACATGGAGCTGACTACTTCCTGGTTTTCCTGAATGTACAGCTATTCAACACAACTCACCACAACCTTTCCCAGCTGACGAGCATGACTCCCACTTATATCTTGTAAGTGTTTTTAATCTTGTGCAATAAATTATACTGTTTTAATACTACACTTAGAAAGGCACCCCCCCCCTTGTTTTTTTTATGTTTTGCAGAGTTGCTGGACACACTCTGAGGATGGCTGCCTCTTTTTAAATCACCCCTTACTGTGGTTCAACTTTGTTTTTACCTAAAGACTGACTAATCAAATGTACATTATTACAAACTAAGGGCATTGCCTCCTGGAGCACCAGATACCCAATTTACCTTCACTTGAACTGGAGGGCAGGCCTCCTTAAATATCCAGGGTCAGCCCAGTTTGGGGGGGGGGGGGCCCGGGGAGTTGGAGTTGTTCAGAGCTTGAAGATGGAGTACTAGGCTGTCAGGGCCTTTGAGGGAGCTCCCCAGTCTGGGGGTGACCTTGGGCCTGGGGTTTCAGTGCAGACAGAGCACTTCAAGAAAACATGAAGGTTCTGGACAGGAAGCACAGGAGGAGCAAGAGAGGACAGCGGGAGCTAGCATTGCTGGGCAAGTCTTCAAAGAAAGGTCGGAGCATGCAGTCTGGGATGGGTGCAGAGCCAGTAGTGTGGACTGTGATGTTATGGGCAGTGGAGAAGGGCAACAGCAGCCAGGAGGCTCGCAGGGCGTGAAGATGGGTTATTGAGCTTAGTAAACAAAGTTAGGGCAGCTAGCACCAAGAACTTTTCATTGCTACACTAAAGGGGCCTGGCTGAGCCAGTGTCAGGCCTAACCATTCGGTGCTAGCTGTGCCTGAAAGCTCAAGCAAGTAGATTGCGCGAGGAGCTGAGGAAAAATAGTCTGCAGTAAAAGTTGTGCTGGAGGAAGAGAGATCTATATATACCACAGTGTATATAAGTTGTATATAAGTTGTCCCAATTATTTGTTCTAAATCCATACTTCCTATACCCCATCCAAGTTCAATCCCCTCAATAGAAATACAAAAACAAAGCTAGTGGACTGTTCATTGCCTTGGAGTGTCTGAGGCCACTTCACTTAGCAGCCCCTATGGGGGTACCGCTACACAGAGTACAGGTGTCACTTACATCATCAACCTGCTGTTCAAGCTTAGCTTTGGCCTTTGTCAGCACGTTGACTTTGTCTTCTTCAGCCTGGAGGTCATCTAGTGTTTGCTGATGGGCCTCTTGGAGGGCCTTTTTCTCTTTGGTAAGTTTTGCAATGATCTCATCCAAGCCAACCATCTCTTCGGTAAGATTTTTAACCTGGAAAAAAAGAAGAGCTGACACTAAAAGGGAAAGGAGAACTGTCATTGACTAGAGTAAGGTTCCAGAAGAAAAAAGTATTACGGTACCTTGTTCTCTGTGGCATGCTTTTCCTTTTCCACTTTGGCTAATGTCAGCTCCAGATCATCAATATCCTTCTTGAGCTCAGAACATTCATCCTCCAGCTTCCTCTTTTTAGCTGTCAGCTCTGCATTCATTTCCTCTTCATCTTCCAACCGTTCTGTCTGCTCCTTAAGCTTGGCTTCTAGTTGGATTTTGTTTTTAATTAGCTGTTCACATCTTTCATCAGCATCATTTAAATTGTCTTGCTCCTATTAAAACAAGATTTTATGCAGAAATACAACTTTTAAGCAAAAATGTAAAAAACATTACCATATATAAACCTATACGAAAATTCTGTACTGCTTTCCGAAGGTCATTTGTGATAGATATTCCATATTAAATTACATGATTATTTAATTATTCACCTCTGTTTAGTGCACATGAACTATCTTAGCCTTGACATAGATATAATCACAATATGTGTTCATTAAAAAAAACTGTTATATTGGAATTTAAGTTATAGGCAAAAAAAGCATATCACGGTGTAATCTTCTGCCCTTTGCTACCAATTTCTTCTGTTTTTCTATCCCTTAATGTACACTGGTGGGTGCTGTTTAGCCTGCATCAGTGGATTACCCAGTCAGGGGTTTCTGAAAGACTGCTCATGTCTTATATAAACATCAGTATTTCAGGGGGTCTGAATGTACAGTTAAATTTAATGTAGGTTTTTTCCCAAAACCTAATTGTTTGTACTGCCACAATATTCAATAACTTAACTATTTTTAATAAAGAGATTCAAACTGAAAGTACTGAAGTATTACAATTATTGTGTATGTGTAATAGGTGAATTTCCTAATAGGAAAGTATGTTAAGGTAGACTTACAGATTGCACTTGAAGTTGCAGATCATTCTTCTCTTGTAACAAGGAGACCATCTTCTCTTCCAGCTCCTTGCGTCTGGCATCAGACTTCTCCAGGGCGTCCTTTAACCTCTGGAACTCTTCCTTTATGTTTGCCATCTCTTTCTCTGTCTCTGCACTCTTAAGCAGTGGCTTGATCTTGAAGTAAAGCTTCATCCATGGCCAATTCTTGACACCCATGAAAGCACGAATGTTCCACTGAATAACCAGAAGAGCGTCTCTGAAATGATAAATAATATAAAGAATAAACCAAGAAAGCTGCAAATGCAATACATAGTATTGCATTAAGCCAAACTTTGGCCAGATTAAAAAAAAAAAAACACACAAAATGTTTTAAATACACCTGTGGAATCTTGTTAGGAAATTTGAATTTTCAAAATGTTCGTTCAATTGACTAGGAGTTAAAGGGATCAATCCGTTTTGACCAGAATGAGTTAACAAATCAAAGGACAAGAATGGACAATTTTTAATTAATGGGTATAAATGAATTTCTAATTGATAAATTAGTTCCCGGCTGAAAAAAAATCATAACTGGTCCTATGCGCTTGCCAAAGGTAATCTGGAAGTAGAATGTTCGTTTGATGATAACCAAGACATTGACATTGTGCTTGAATGAAAAGCCAGTCAAAATTAGTTGAGTCCATGAAGGCATCACTGAATGGGTGAATAAGTGATTTGTATACTTTGTCATCTGAATGTTAGAATGAAATTCTACAGGTCTAAGGCTATCTTTAGTCCCTGCATTCTGTCTTCATTAACCCCCCAAGAGTGAAACAGGAAAAAGGAGGGCAAGCGTATTTTTATTAGTATTGTTAATACAATTATTATTATTATAACAAGACTGGCTGAGAAAAATGAAAAATGTTTTGACAGTTCAAATATTTAAACTGTGTATGAAGCAGTTTGGCTGGAGTTCAGCTTTGAAAGGGAGATAAAAAGTCAGTGATATTAGGCACTAGTAAAATACAGTATTTGTTAAGAAATGGCCATAGAAAGAGTGATGGAATTTCTTGTTCGACTTACAGTTACTTTTTAGCTTTCAGGTATGTGGAGTCCAGTTACAAATAATGTTACTAAAGAAATAGTAATTTAATTCTTTAAAGTCTGCATTCTTTAACCAATGAAGAATGGACAATGTATTTAGGCTTTTTTAATAGGTAACTGAATAAAGCAATGGTAATAGGTATAAGTGCAGTAACACCAAACATAAAGTTTTTTATACTGAAACATAAAGTATCTTTTACTGCTTTTTCCACAGTAAACTGAAATCGAATTGTATGAAATGTGCACTTTTCCCATAATAATTGCTATTTGCACTGCCACACATACAAAAACTAGATTTTTTGTTACTATAAAATCTCTTTCTCAAGTTTATTGACGGACACAGCCTCTCCTGTTTATTCTTGACCAAACAGGGTTTTATAGCGCCAACTACAGGAGTAGGAAATTGGGCAGAAAAAACTCAGCACCTCCTATGGGCAATTCCCTCTGGGTATAAAGCCCTCTCTGTGCTGTAGGCAAGCCAGTTAGTCACAAGCAGTGTCAGAAGTAAAAACTCCAATAGAGGGGTGGGTACTGTGTCTGTCAATGAACTCAGAGAAAGGTATTTTACAGTGAGTAACAAAAAATCCTGTTTTATCTAACATTCATTGATGGACACCACTTATCTTCTTTTTTCTTGACCAAACAGGGATGTCCCAAAGCAGTGCCACAACAAGGGGTGGGCAAACGAACACAGGAAACAACCAGGCAAACACGCCAACACTCTAAACTTTCCCAAAGGGCCCCCCAAGAACTTTAAATAGGCCCAGATACTCCAGATGCCTGGAAGGAGTCAAGGCAGACTTCCTGAGGTTCAACATCCAACTTAAAGGAGTTGCAAAGTCTCGTGGTTTTTCACCTTAATGAAATCTATGCGTTAAGGTGAAAAATCTTCTGCGCTGCAGCTTCCCCCCAGAGCCTCCCTTTTTCTTACCTGAACCTGATCGTTCCAGTGATGAGCACAAGCCCAGCAGCTCCACCCGCTGTCTTGGATCCTCATTGGATAGATTGATAGCAGCAGGAGCCATTGGCTCCCACTGCTGTCAATCAAATCCAGGGACACGGGAGCCGGGGTGGGGCCGAATCCTGCTGTCTGTGTCAATGGACACAGCAGCGAGACTTGGGAGCGCACCCGCACAGGTGCCCCTATGGAATGCGGCTCTCCATGGGGGCACTCAATGAAGAGGAGGAGCCAGGAGCACCACCAGATTTTGCTCTGTGCAAAACCCTTACACAAGCAGGTAAGTATAACATGTTTGTTATTTTAAAAAAAAAAGAACCTTTACAATCACTTGAAGTCCTGCCAGGAGCACATGGTGACTTCTACACTGTCCACCAAGGCCGAGTTATCAGTGGCGTATTCAGGGTATGACACATATGGCAAGTGCCATGGGCGCCATATGAAGGCGCTCGTGAGTGGCTGGGCAGCAGGGATGTACTGGGCATCAGGACTACCGGGGTTTCCTGGTGGGCTGATGGCTCAGTGGGCCGGTTTCTGTATCAGACAGCCAGCCTGTGTCAAAGTAATGGCTGTGCGAGCCGCACAGCCATTACTTTGAGCACCGCACCTATACAAGATAGGGGCGGATACCCTGGGCTGGACAGTACAATTTGCTGGAGGGAGGGGGCGCAGGTGAAGGGCCCAGCAGTGCTTCAAACAGTACACACTAGCCGCCGCTAGCTGTACTGTAGTGGTCTGAGTCTCTCTACCTTACTGTAACAATGTGCCCAGTGCGCTTCGGCACAAGCACCAGACATCCCTGTCAGTGCTGCCACTTCACTCCCCCTAAGACGCTTAGTAGTCCTGTCCCGGGGGCGTGACGTCACTCACGGCCGGAGGTGGGATGGGAGGAGGTTGAAGAGCTGCCGCCGGTGCCTAAGCTGCAACCAAGAGGAGCCCCCGAGGAGTATCCAGCAAGTTCAGGGAAAAGTGTGTATAAGCTAAGCTGAGTGTTATAATGAATGATCCATTGCCATTGCCAAATTCCATGTGGGATATGGCCATCTGACTGACTTAATAATGAACTGTCCAGATCCGACTGGGGGAGGGGAGGAATCTGAGGGGGACATTACTAATGTTAGTATTCTACCTATTTGAAATTTCTGTAATATGCAGCATTGGGGGGGATTAATGTACTGCCACTGGTCAGCCATTAATGCATCAGTGTTAAGGTTATCTGAAAGATGGGTTTCAAATGTTTTGACAGGGGTGCAGTTTTAGTGCTTGCCATAGGCACCAATTTCACTAGATATGCCTCTGCGAGTGAGTCTCCGCATGCAGGAGCAGATTGTCCAGGTAACCGATCACAGCAATCCCTCGCTGTCTTAGCAAAACCTTGGCAAACACCTGAGGAGTGGAGGCCA
Source organism: Aquarana catesbeiana (assembly GCF_042186555.1). Lineage (NCBI taxonomy): Eukaryota > Metazoa > Chordata > Amphibia > Anura > Ranidae > Aquarana > Aquarana catesbeiana. The sequence continues at coordinate 351,062,846 of NC_133324.1, read as the reverse complement.
GACCAGAGGAAAGCACTACAAAATGATAATGTGCATCCCCATTTGCAAAGCATAAGGAACGCTGGTATCCCTCACAGATGGGAATGTGCAGGTAGGCGTCCTTGATGTCTATGGAGGCCAGGAAATCCCCTTGATGAAGAGAGGCCACCACAGTGGGAATGGATTTAATCTTGAACATTTGAACCCACACAAAGGCATTCTAGGCTTTAAGGTCTAGGATCGGGTCCTTCTTGGGAACTGTAAACTGCTTGAGGTAAAATCCCTGGTACCTCTCTGACTCGGGTACTGGGACAATTACTCCTCGAAACAACAGTTCCTGCAAAGCCCCATAAAGGTCCTGTAGGTGCTCTGGTGAGAGCCAAAGATTGGAGAGAAAGAAACCAACTTTTTGACATGGGAACGAGGGACACCTATTAGCAAACGCATGTAGGCATAGGATACATCCCCTTTAAGGAGTATTATACAAAAAAGAATTAGTTAATCTCACATGGCGGCCACAATCAGATTTCTTGAACCCCCCAGAGAGAGAACAGCGCCCACAGATCCCCACCAGAGCAGTTACTGACCCCCCACCCCGGGGTTCCAGCAGGGAGCCAGGTTCTTTCTCCTTGTCTTGCCTATAGCAGAGGGTGGGTATTATATCTAGAGAGGACTGCCCATAGGAAGTGCCAAGTTCTTTTCCGCCTAGTGTCCTACACCTGCATGTGGCGCTATAAATCCCTGTCTGTTCTAAACTATTTGTGTCTCTAATTGAATTTTGAGTGTACATAAATTTACCTGCGCTCCAAAATCTTCTTAAATTCTATTCTCATCAGCAATCCTCGAGACTGGGCTTGGATTCGTGTAATGATCTTAGAGAGTCTTTCATCTCTCATTTCTTCCAGGGAACCCAAAAGACCGGCTTTAAAGAACACCTGTATGAAAATGTAGGGTATTGTTTGTAATTTTCCAATGAAATTGAATGGCACAAATGTTGGAAAAAATGATACAAATACATATTTACCTTTGTATGTCCAAATTTGTACTGAGTGTGATCAATCTCCAGTGAGCCCAAAAGCTTTTCAGCACCTTTCCTGCTGTCTATGAACTGTCCTTCAGGTATGGCAGAAGGATTCAGGATACGGTAGCTGTTGAGAATAACACTTCTTAAACAAATGTTGAATTATACTTTATGCTCACTGCTACTCATTTCTAGTAAATGTGCCTACCGCTGTTTGAAATCACCATACAAGATGCGGTTGGGAAATCCCTTTCTGCAGATTCTAATACCCTCCAGCACACCATTACAACGGAGCTGGTGCATCACCAAAGGATTGTCCATCTCACCTGAAAAGCACATATACACATTTAGTGTCCGAAAAGACAAAAAACTTACGCTAGTGGTGGTAGTTAAGGTGGAAAGGGGTGGTTATTAGGAGGACTAAGACAAAAATTACATTTCAGCCATGGTAAGGTCAAAGAAGAGCTAAGTATTACTAAAAGGAAAGATAGGACTCTGACTGATTTCCTGACTAGTTATTACCTGGAGCTTTTCGTTCATTAGGAATGATACAACGCACAAAGTGAGGGTGAGTTGTTCTCAGGTTCGTCATGAGCTTGTTCAGATTCTCCTGTTGAAGCAAAAAAATGTCAAGGAGGGTGACATGTTCCAACACATCCTGCTGGAGACATTCACGGTTCACCACCAAAAACATTAGAAATTAGTAGCCTTAGGTAGGCCATACATTATGCAATCTTCTTGTACAATTTTCCTTTAGATTTACCAACAACCATATAATATGAGGTCAAACCTAAACGCTTTCAATTTGTATGCAATCAGGTCCCTTGCACTAAATATTTGAAGGTAAATCTAAATGAAATTGAATATGAAAATTGTATAATGTATGGCTAGCCTTAGTTTTCAAATTGTTTTGAAGAACTATCTGGGTATTTCACAGCCAGCAAAAAGATTCAACCATTCAGACTGCAGTATATAATAATCGGATGCAATAGCAATTGAAACATGATTATGCGCAGCATTTCAACACAAAAAAATTGTGAAAAACAAGAATGAACATTTTTATTATGTCACCAAAAAATACTTCAGCTAAAAAAAAAAATTCTTACTCTGTGGAGAGCAGACACAGTCTGGAAAGAAGATCCTTTCTTCTTCGCACCTTTACCTTTTCCTGCATCTAGAATATGGAATAAAACACAGGGTTAATGTACAGTGAAAAGCAGCAATCTAATTCAATGTTCTTAATGTTCTAAGCAGGTCCTACCTGCGCTGTCAGACGCAGAATAGTTGGCAAACAGGAGTGCCAAAAGCTTAAGTGATGACTTTTGATACAATCCAACAACGGTCTCATTAAGAGGGTCCTTATTCTTTTCTAGCCAACCAAGGATATTATAGTCCACAGTGCCAGCATAGTGGACCAGAGCAAAGTGAGCCTCTGGCTTTCCTTTGGGATTACGTGGCTTCTGGAAGTTGTTGGTTTTGCCCAGATGATTGTCATACAGTTTGGCTTTAAAGGTCACATCGGAGGCCTTGGGAAACATACACTCCTCTTCAAGGATGGACATGATACCCATGGGCTGTGGAAATAAAGAGCTTAGTGTATCATAAAGGGAAAAAGTAAATATGTAAAAAGGAAAAGTAAGACAAGAAAGAACATGAGAAGCACATATATATACATACAGTATATGAAAAATAAAGTAGTTCCCGTCACTCTCACCTTCTCTATGAGATCAATACAGGCCTGCAGATCCATACCAAAGTCAATGAACTCCCATTCAATTCCCTCTTTCTTGTATTCCTCCTGCTCCAACACGAACATGTGGTGGTTGAAGAACTGCTGCAACTTCTCATTAGTGAAGTTAATGCACAGCTGCTCAAGGCTGTTGAACTGAAGGTGTAAAAAATGTGTTAGACAAAGAAGAAAGGCCAATGTAAGCAAAATGAATATTTACTCATGATAGAAAGATACATACAAAATACACATACAATTCAAACATTCTCACTAACAGTGCTCTTCATGCTCTATTTTATTATATATATAATCAATGTTAAAGTTGAAGTTTGTTCTGCATATATTTTGCATTCCCTGGTTCTTTCTTTCCTCACTTCATTAGCATCAACATGCTAATTACATTTTTAAATAAAACCTTTGTGTGTTCATTACATACCTTATTTTTGTTCCAGTGATATCATCACTTGGTCTCTGAACTTTTATGCAATGCAGGTAGATCATGGCTAGTGGGAGGGGCGGACAGGGTGCTGTACATAGCTTCCTGAAATCATTTCAGCACCCTGTCTCAGTATTCCTCTCAAGAGCTCTGAGCCCAGATGTAAGCAGTGGGCTAGCTCTTGGGAGTATGTAAATATCAAAATGCCTTGATAGGTGGATTTCAGTCTGGAGGAATGGATGTTTCTAGGCAGGCTGCATTTCCATGCAGACCAAGCAAGGCCATGCACACACATGATTCTAAATGCCTCCATGATTGAAAGAACTAAAATTCAATGAATAATAGGGGCAGGCCAAGGACAGCGAGCTTAGGAAGGAAAGTGCTAGATGACGCTGGGCACCCATCATCCAGGAAAGCAGGAAGGCTTGAATTGACTTCCTGCAGCTTCTAATGCACACTTTGAGAAACTCACAGTGTGCAGCGAAATCAGAGTAAGTAATTTCAGTGCAGTAGAGGAGCCTGTGCAACTGTGCAAAACTGAAGTGAAGACTTGAGTTCAGTTTTAAAGTTATGGTATCTAATAATTTGCCCTACATTCTCTTGTTACCTTTTGCAGTCAATTAGTGACCATACATGGCTTTACTTAAAGCGGAGTTCCACCCACTTTTGAGAGGTGATCTTAAACAAAAGTCCACCTCTCCAGCCCTTGTTTTTGGCTAGTAATTTTTTTTTGTCTAATGCCGCGTACACACGAGCGGACTTTACGGCAGACTTGGTCTGGCGTACTGGATTTCGTCAGACAATTCGATCGTGTGTGGGCTCCAGCGGACTTTGTTTTCTCAAAAGTTGGATGGACTTAGATTTGAAACATGTTTTAAATCAATCCGTCGAAATCGAGTCCGGTCGAAAAGTCCGCTCGTCTGTATGCTAGTTCGACGGACAAAAAGCCACGCTAGGGCAGCTATTGGCTACTGGCTATGAACTTCCTTGTTTTAGTCCGGTCGTACGTCATTACGTACGAATTCGATGGACTTTGGTTGATTGTGTGTAGGCAAGTCCGTTCATTCAGAAAGTCTGTCGTAAAGTCCGTCGAAAAGTCCGCCGGGCAAAGTCTGCCGTAAAGTCCGCTCGTGTGTACGCGGCATAACTTACCTTTTTATGAAGTACAGCCTGTACTCCTGATCCATCCGGTCCGCGGCTCAGGACGTCATATCTTCTTCTTCAGCGAGCCCCCCCCGCTGTCTTCTGGGACCTGTGTGTGTCCCCGAAGACAGCCAGCCATTCACAAATCGCCGCGTGACACGCGCATGGGCAGTGGGAAATGGGCAGTGAAGCCGCAAGGCTCCACTGCCGGTCTCCCTTAATTAGAATGGCGGCACCTGCACCCATTCCAATGAATGGATTGGCCTCGGGGGGCTGACATCACGGGCTCCCTGGACAGGTAAGTGTCCTTATTAAAAGTCAGCAGCTACAGTGCTTGCTGACTTAAAAAAAAAAAAAAATTGCGGGTGGAACACAGCTTTAACAAATAGTATAAAGCAGTTCGGATCTTTTTGCTGTTTGGTATTCTCAGTCCCTGACTGTTAGTCTGACAGCTCTGGCATTTGTCAAAAGGCTGGTTCTTTGTGTGTTCACAGGGACCCAGGTGAGCTTTTGTGGGCTGCTTTAACCTAGTTTTAATGTAATAGTGGTGTTGAGAGAAATTGCAGATGTAGCCAAGTGTTAGCTGTGTTTTTACCTTCACTCAGGGACACTCCTTTGTGTGCTATACATGGAGCACTTTCCCTCTAGTGCTTTACATGGGGAATAATCACATCACTTCCTGAATGCAGAGGACAAGCCATTCACTGATAGCAGAGGATTGTGGGACATGTAGTCCGGTCACCTGGATTTACACTAGACTTAAAACTGTTTGAAACTACAAGTTCCAGAGTGCTGAAAGGCTAAAAGAATTCTGGGCAAGCAGATAAATTAAACTGTCCTGGGCAGGCTCACTCTCTTGGGACACAGGACCTACAGCTGCAGAAGCAAGAGGCTATCCCCCCTGGCCAGTGTGCGTGGGCGCCAGGGCCTGGACAGCGTGGATACACCCACACAAGCACCACTGAATTCCTGGGTCGTTAGGTTGCCAGTCAGGCATCCTTCATCTGGCTGCAGATCCTTCAATAGCCTGTTCTGGGACATCCTATCTTCACAAGACTTGGTATCTCTGGGATTAATGAGCCTGCAGAAGCTCACCTTTAACATTACATTCAGAGACACTGCATGTAGACACCTTTACCCCCCCCCCCTTTTCTACTTCAAAGGCGTTTTGCTGGAAACACCTTGCTTATTCTAATTACCTTTGCTGGTTGCCATTGCACAGCAACATCTTTGGGCCCTTTCATAGATAGCTGAAGATCTCAGATACCCTTACTTCAAGGACTCCTCCACCCAAAGGAATCAGCCTACAGCATCAGTTAAATTGTTCAAAGTGTAGCACCTGTTTATCTTAAAGGGGAACCCTTACCCAGGTTTTACACATTGTCTTTTGATTTTTCTTTTCACCTGTGACATCAGGGCTTAGAGGGAGTTGACTGACAAAAAGTCTTCTCTCCCCCTCTTGTACTTGGGGTCATAGGTTCTCTTAAGGCCTGTTGGCTTTTACCGCCAGGTTCACTGTTACTGCCATTTCATTGCATATCTCTGTAACTCTGTTTAATGGTAAAGTTTGCAATTTGAAGAATACCTGCATTTTACATTTTTTTCCCCTTGTAATCTCAAGAATATCTAGTAAAATATAAATTTGCAATCTCTATTATTTCTTGGTGTCTTTTGCATTTGCACTCTCTCTTTGAATTATGTCAGAATCCAGGGTGTCAGAGAAGCTTGCAAGGTCAGGGCAACCTCTGGGGACAGTCATCTTCCAGCGGCCCCTATGGGGGTGGCACCACACAATATTTAAATGTCATGAGTGGGCCAGCTTGTTCATGTTTGGACATACACAAACCTAGGCATTCGCTTTTTTCTAGATTTGCAGTTTAATCTCGGAAATCCTTGGCCATTATCCTTTCTTCTCTTCCTGTGGTTTTACAGAAACCTCTGTACTATCAAGTTTTAATTCAAATATGTGTAAAACGTCCTGTGAGTCTCCACTAACAATAAAAGCCACTAAGCCCTCTTTGACTCAGCTGCAAGCGATGACCATGTCTCATACACCATGCAAAAATACTAGAATCAAATTACAATCGCTGCACTATCAAAGGTATAAGCATAAATGCTAATCCTAAGATTTCTGTGAAATGGTAAAATAACCAATACTTAGTGATACAAAAAGATATACATATACAGTCAAGTGATTAATAACCATAAATATAAAGACATGTGCATGCATTTTCGTCGGAATTTCAGGTATTTTTGTTACGAAAGTGCAGAATCCGAAAAACTAAAGATCCGACATAAACAAATGCTTTATTTTCGTTTTCGTTGCTACAACAGTTCGATATAGATCGGAGATTCGACATGATGATGACAATAACAATCTGTGTCCATCAAACCTGTGGTCGAATGTGGTCGAATGTGCCTAACCTTAACTCTATTAGTCCAAGATTATTCTACATAGAGAGAAAAGATTCGACATAGAGAGAAAAGATTCGAACTAGGGGAGAAAAGATTCGACGTAGGGGAGAAAAGATCAATAAAAATAATGATGATGATGAATGTTATTGGCTGATTGTAACCAAAGAGGAGGAGCAGTAAAATAGCTAGAACTAAGTACACACGTACTTTGGCTTATGGTGTCTGTTGAAAGTTCTAAGAAGATTCGACGGAGCAGGTAAACTATACGGCGTCGTACAGTTTAGCTGTTCCGTCGAATCTTCTTTGAACATTCGACAGACACCATAAGCCTTCAATGACAGATTCAACCTTAATTTGGATTTTCTGACGAATGCAATTTTTAACGAAAAACGAAATAAATAAAAATGAATTTCGGGAGTAACTAAATAAATTGATTTTTCCCGAAGAAAACGAAATTCCGAATGAAATATTTCAGTGTGCACATGTCTAAGTGACAATGTGCAATCATATAGTAATGAAAAGTTTACAAAAAACAAAAATATCAATAAATCCCAAATACTGGAATTAAAAAAGTGCTGCTGTGCATTGTGAAAGTTCAAATTAATTCAATCCACAGGTGCTCCACACTTCATGCGATTCAGTATGCTGTGAAAACGATCCAATAACCAGATGCTGTGTCTCTTACTCAAGTGCTCCCCCCCATGTATTGAAGGCTCACCTTAAGATGTGTGACCTTGCTGTTAAGCTTGGTCGATACACACTTTTAGAACCACTACAAGGTTCAGCAATGTATCCGGATTCCTGGATCAGTCTCCAAAATGCCTCAGTGAATTAATGGAGAAAAGAGGATTTCATGGTATAGTATGTTTATACAATTTTATTGAAACCAAAAATAAGTCCCACACAGGGTACTTACACTAGCTTGGCGCTTCAGTGCACCATTCTACATCAAACATAAAATGAGTAGGCTAAACCGGCTGGTAACGGGATGATAAGTTGATTGTTCCTAACAGCTGATCTGCTCAATGTTCTGCCCTGTCCCCTTCCCCAACATGTGTCAATACTAGGGATTTCCGTATGTGACATTGCCCCCTGAGGAAGATACGGAAATCCCTAGTATCGACACATGTTGGGGAAGGGGACAGGACGGAACGTTGAGCAGATCAGCTGTTAGGAACGATCAACTTATCATCCCGTTACCGGTCGGACTTAATTTTGGTTTCAATAAAATTGTATAAACATATTTTACCATGAAATCCTCTTTTCTCCATTGATTCACTGAGGCATATTGGAGACTGATACAGGAATCCGGATACATTGCTGAACCCTGTAGTGGTTCTAAAAGTGTGTATCAACCAAGCTTAACAGCAAGGTCACACATCTTAAGGTGAGCACTTGAGTGAGAGACACAGCATCTGGTTATTGGATTGTTTTCACAGCATACTGAATCGCATTAAGTGTAGATCACCTGTAGATTGAATTAATTTGAACTTTCACAATGCACAGCAGCACTTTTTTAATACCAGTATTTGGGATTTATTGATATTTTTGTTTCCCACGGACTTGATGTAAACTTTTCACTAATATATGATTGCACATTGTCACTTTATATTTATGGTTATTAATCACTTGACTGTATATGTATATCTTTTTGTATCACTAAGTATTGGTTATTTTACCATTTCACAGAAATCTTACGATTAGCATTTATGCTTATACCTTTGATAGTGCAACGATTGTAATTTGATTCAAGTTTTAATTCACACTTTATTATATAATACTTACATCAAAGATCTCAAATCCTGCAATGTCCAGCACTCCAATAAAGTATTGTCTGGGCTGTTTAGTTTCCAGGGTGGTGTTTATTCTAACCACCATCCACAAAAACATCTTTTCATACACTGACTTGGCCAGGGCACCGATGGAATAGTTTACCTAAACAATGAGGAAAATTGATGTGTTATGATTATGAAAGGCAGACAAATAGAGAAGACAGCAAAAGAAAGTGTTTGTTTAAAGAAGCCTTATTTAATTAAAAATCAAATATATAGAAAAAGATATTTCAAGATAAAATCGTCTTCACCTGTTGGACATTTTGGCCCTTGGTGACATACTCATTCCCAACCTTGACCCGGGGGTGGCACAATCCTTTCAGGATGTCAGCAGAATTCAGGCCCATGAGGTAGGCACATTTGTCAGCCTCTGCAACATGAGTACAGTATTACCAGCATTCAGCAAGAAGCATTTATAAGATGGATTAAATATATTTATGTGCACACCATAGCCAAACAGCATCACTTTTGTATTTTTTTTTTGCAAGCCATGACCCTTTTACATTGATAATAGCAGTGTTGCATTTCAGTTCAATACAATATATTTTTAATTATATGTTTTTTTACTGTTTGCCACCAATATTGAGCTTAAGGAAAACCTCCTCTCCATAATCTATGGAATTTTTTTTTTTTTTTAGCAATTTATGGCACTATTTCTATATCAATTGACCAAATAAGATAATTCCCTTGCAATGTCAAAAAAACAACTTTTGGTGAAAAAGACACAGTTATAGGGTCCTTATGTGCAAGAAATACCATAGAACATTTGTGTCATAGTTAAGCAAATCTGAATAAAGAATAATTTGAAATGACAGTGTTCCCAGAAACCAACAGGCTTCACCCAGGAACATATCAAACTACAATAAACACATAAAACAGTTTTAAATCTAGCAGGCACCTGCATCACAATGATAGCTGTAACTGCAGGTCATGTGACTTAGTGATGTGTGAAACCTAAGCTGGTCAGCCAAAATTTGGTCAGTGGGTGGCCCATCTGGCTCTGTTCTGTTTCAGAAAAATCAATAGTTCAATCCACTTTAGTTGAATGTTCTTGCTGGCAAATGTTTGGCCAAACAGAGGCTACATCCAATCAGATGCAGCCTCTGTTTGAGTCATAAATACAATAGCCATAGTGGAAGGTTCCTCCATCCGCGCTGTATAACATTGGTGAAGGCTTCTGTTAGTTCTGTTTCATTCAGCCTTAAAGCTTAATAGGAAAACACAAATTTATGTACCGTAACCATAAAAGTTGGTTCAAATGGTGTCAAGCATGTGTGGCAGCAGCCAGGTGGGGAGTACAAAGACAAGTGTGTCTTGCCTACAGTCAAGCATGGTGGTAGGAATGTCATGGTCTGGGGCTGCATGAGTGCTGCCGGAACTGGGGAGCTACAGTTCATTGAGGGAACCATGAATGCCAACATGTACTGTGACATACTGAAACAGAGCATGATCTGGGCCGCAGGGTAGTATTCCAACATGATAACGACCCCAAACACACCTCCAAGACGACCACTGCCTTGCTAAAGAAGCTGATGGTAAAGGTGATAGACTGGCCAAGCACGTCTCCAGACCTAAACCCTATTGAGCATCTGTGGGGCATCCTCAAACGGAAGGTGGAGGAGCGCAAGGTCTCTAACATCCACCAGCTCTGTGATGTCATCATGGAGGAGTGGAAGAGGACTCCAGTGGCAACCTGTGAAGCTCTGGTGAACTCCATGCCCAAGAGGGTTAAGGTAGTGCTGGAAAATAGTGGTGGCCACACAAAATATTGACACTTTGGGCTCAATTTGGACATTTTCACTTAGGGGTGTACTCACTTTTGTGGCCAGCGGTTTAGACATTAATGGCTGTGTGTTGAGTTATTTTGAGGGGACAGAAAATTTACACTGTTATACAAGCTGTACAATCACTACTTTACATTGTAGAAAATTGTAATTTCTTAAGTGTTGTCACATAAAAAGATATGATAAAATATTTACAAAAATGTGAAGGGTGTACTCACTTTTGTGAGATACTGTATATGGCCAACTTTAAAGTTACAGTACAGTGTGGTTTATATTGAATACATCTACTAATTCAGTTGCATATCTCACCCTCAGTCCCATCTGGTTCTGCTTGTTCTTCCCTTTGCTTCTGCTTGAATTTCATGTTGCCAGAATGCATGATGGCTCCAGTCAACTTGTACACACCAGCTTTTTCCTCCGCTGTGAAACCCAGAACATCAAAGGCATTCTGGGAGACAGGGGGTGTCAGACAATGTGAGTTTAATATAATGTGAAAAACAAATAACTAAATCTGATTGATAACCAACAAAAATATAACCTTATTAATCCTAACGATAAATTGCCTAAGTTTCAGTGTATTACTATTATTAGTTAATTATTTTTACTGAAAAACCATACTCCAGTTCATACACATTGTCCTCCTCTTCACAATAATAAGGCTAGCCATACTTGATTCCTCCAGCCCTGCTAAACAGCAGGGCTGGAGGAATCTCCCCTGCCGGCTTTGTATTCAGACAGCCACAGCACCTGAAACTGTCTAAATACCTGAACAGTGACTACAGCTGATAGACCACAATTTAACATCTAGCTCCCTAGATTTTTGATTGGTCTTTTGTCGAGCCAGGTGGTACCAACAGAAATTCAAGCCATGTATGACAAGCTTAAATTTACTTTACCCGGTTTATGCAAACTTAACTTGTGTTTGTTGCCTCCAACTTATGGGCTAAAACTCACCACTATTGTTTGACTACTGACTCACTATAGGTAAATCAAAGTAACTTATGTCCAAGCAAAAGTGCTTCAAGTACCATATTTGTTGGTATTTAGTTCAAACTCACGATCCTTGCCATAGATCCAGCAGTGCACGTGCCGAGGTAGGGTTGGAGATGTAGGCACACATGCTGCTAGATCTTTGATTTTGAATCGAAGTAGATACCCATATAACTTATATGTTTGCAGTCATAGCTCTTGGGGCACTTTTTATATGTGAGTGCATTCATTTTTAATGTATTCATTTTGATATTAAAGGTCTAGACTATGAGTAACCTCTGTTCTCAGATGTCATGCTTTACTAATGATATACTGGATATATGAGGTGGCTATTATACAAAAGAAGTTTGGAACTTGTATGGATGGGATATTTTTTTTGGAGAATGATTTTTAGGAGATAAGAAACAAGCACTGCTGACTTACCTATAGTTGGTGGTCAAACAATTGCAGTGAGTTTTATGCCATGAGGTGGAGGTGATGTAACATGAATTGAGTTTGTGTACACTGTATACATCATTGCTACTGTAGTTACTTTTTAAAATCATAATTTTGGTCATATTTTTTTTAACTGATTGTTTTCAGTTATATCTAATACACTATTATGTTTGAGTTCTGTCCTGAAGAAGCAGATTTAATCTGTAAAATGTGTTGAAAAAAGAGGACGCTTTGCCAAAGGCCTCTGTTAATATTGTGTATACTACATCAAAATATCATTTAATAATGGTTATTGTGGAAATATAGGCCATTTGTTGGGGCACAGACATCCACCCCTCTAGAACCGCCATGGTGACATTTTTTAAGGTTTAGATCTGTATAACCTTTATACTAATTTTAGGATCATTAATTGGCCCATATACCCTTTTGACTATTATGTAGAAATACAACTATGTTTGTTTTAAACACTGTTGTTGTCTCCAAATGTACCTGTAAAGTCTGAATATTAGAAAAATATCATTCTTATGTTTTTCTCTGTAGGTATTTTGAATGTATGGGTGTGGTACTAGTGTGGCCCTTCTTTAATATATGTGTATATACCATATGAATCCCATTTATAATGGTAATATTTGAATAATATTGAACAGCCTAAACCTGACAATTTTTATCAGTGTATGGCCAGTTTTAAGCTCGTATTGGCTGACACTGCTGCCCTACCCACTATTAAAATATGTTTCTTTACAGGGATTACTGAAGACTGATATAAAGTTAGATTCGTATACTTATGCTAGTTTTATGTAAAAAATGTAATTCTTATTTTTATTCTATATTTGTAATCAGACAAACTAGATGTATATCAATTCCTTCAAAGAAACTAGTCTTACATCTGTTGCCATGAGTTCATCAGAATCATCTATGGAGGCGACAGTGACTTCTCCTTGGGAGATGTAGGAATAGTCATATGGGTTGTTTGTAACCAGAAGCATATCTGCCATTGAGGACAAAATAGAAATTAACCAAAATATTTTAATACTTAATATAATAAACACCAGACATGCCTTTTAGACCATTATGAACAGAGGTGCTTAACAGAGACAGTTTGTATGTGTGTATTATTAAAGTTGTACTCCAGAAATTAGGCAAAATCTACCCTTACAGTGGGGCCCTCCTGCACTGTTATGCCCTGTACACACGGTCGGACATTGATCAGACATTCCGACAACAAAATCCATGGATTTTTTCCGACGGATGTTGGCTCAAACTTGTCTTGCATACACACGGTCACACAAAGTTGTCGGAAAATCCGATTGTTCTAAACGCGGTGACGTAAAACGCGTACGTCGGGACTATAAACAGGGCAGTAGCCAATAGCTTTCCTCTCTTAATTTATTCTGAGCATATGTGGCACTTTGTGCGTCGGATTTGTGTACACACGATCGGAATTTCCGACAACGAATTTTGTTGTCGGAAAATTTTATAGCAAGCTCTCAAACATTGTGTGTCGGAAATTCCTATGGAAAATGTGTGATGGAGCCTACACACGGTCGTAATTTCCGACAACAAGGTCCTATCACACATTTTCCATTGGAAAATCCTATCGTGTGTACAGGGCATAAGTGTTAAGTGCTCATTTAGTCTAGGTGTGCAGGGATAAGTTGTAACAATTACCCCATTTCTAGCTCTGACAGGCTTCCTCCATCCATGTAACTGCCTCCTCTCCAAGGCGAACTCAGCTGTGGCTGCAGCTTCCTTCATGTAAAATGCAGGGTTAAAGTGAAACTAAAGGGAGCTATACTTACCCTTCCTACAATGGTCCCTGGTCCTCATTGGTTTCGGCATCTTCTTTTGTGTTCCATCTTCATTGGCTGGAGTGGGATGACATCAGCCATCCCGGCACCCAGGGATCAGGCTGGCTCTGTAAGCTGAGCTGTGTAGCTCAGTTTACAAATGCCAGAGACTGCTGAGAGCAGGCAGGTAAGTGTATTTTATTGCAGAAGAGACATTGCATGTCTCTTCTGCAATAACGAACCTGCCTGCTTGCAGTTAGTAACAGCGGAACCTGAGTTTTACTTTAATAGCACTGCACTGTATGTAATAACGCCAATGGACTGACCACAGCCCAACAACAGGTGCTAAAATGTAGAAGAGAACAACTCTGGAGCTTGCTGGACCAAGGGTTAGGGTAAGTAATATACCTTATCCCTACACCTCCAAACTAAATAAGTGTAGCACCCTCCTAGCTAGGTGCAAAGTTGTCAGGTCATTTTAATTATTTTTGTGCTCCTCTGTAATCAGTGGAGCAGTTGTTGATTGTTCTGGACTGATCTGGGTCCCCCAGGCTGTACACTTGATTGCTTTTCCCTGCTTTCTGGAAAGCACCAGAACATAGGAATGGAGCAGGCTAAGTGAGCAATCTGAATATTTTTGAGGTCTCAGCCAATCCCTGGGGGGGCGTTCTCAGAAGGTGGCTGGAGAGAACATAAATATTCTGGGGCTTGATCAGTCAAGGTCCTGTTCCAAGAGGAGAGGCACCCAGCATGGAGGGCTATTGCCCTCCCATGCTGCTTAGCTGATGCCTACCAAGAAGCTCAACGAGGTCCCATCAGACACAAAGCTAGAAATCTCGGAGGCTAATGAAGAAGGGTAGTCTCACCCAGGGTTCAGTCTGAAGAGTCCACTTTTCAAATGTCTGCCTGCTGCAGGAGGAAAGCATCCAACTACTTAAGGACTTGTGACCTGACCTGACCTGACCTGAGAGCAGAACCTGGGTGCCTGTGCTGCTGTTAACCCCTTGGTGCACTTTTGCTTAGGCTATTCATTGAGCCAGAGGAGTAAATTCTGCTGTGTGCCTGGCTGCTGCTATACAGAGAGAAAAGACCCAACCAGCTGCCTTTTGCAGGGGTAGTGCTACACAAGCATTTAACCCTTGCAGTGCACGGTATCCCACTGCAAAAATAGATTTTGTCTAATTCTCAGAGTTCAGCTCCAAGATTCTATTTCTAAATTAGATTTACATGACATGGACAAAACCAAGACCCACCTAGAAGCTCTGGCTTTTTCATGGACAAAATCTGGTAGAAGATGTGATAATTCCTTTCAGACTTCAGCTGGAAGATGCAACGAGATTTTTCCAGAAGATCTAAACAGACAAAATTATATTAGTTAAACAGAAGATGGTAAAGTTTAGTTGGAAATAAATGAACAATGTTATAATTAAATATATTAATTAAAATACATTACTGTAAGTAAGTGATCTAAAGCAGTGGTTCTTAACCCTGTCCTCAAGTACCCACAACAGGCCATGTTTGCAGGTTTTCCTTTATCTTGCACAGGTGTTTTAAATCAGAGTCAATGGCTTTGTATTTTGGACAGCTATTTTATCTAAGAGAAATTCCAAAAACATGGCCTGTTGGGGGTACTTGAGGACAGGGTTGAGAACCACTGATCTAAAGTATACTAAATGCAGTTTAGCATACAAAAAGGTGAGAATTTTTAAATAAACGTTATTACTGGTGCACAAAGCATCCAGTGATATGAAGGGAGAGAAAGTAGAGGAACTCACAGGTTTCTATGTCAGCAGAAGCCAGCTTCCCGGAGGCACCAAAGTGGATCCGGATGAATTTACCCTGGCCAATGTGAAAGATGACAAGAAGTAAGACAGAGGAATAGAGATCAGGAAAGAATGAGAATCCACTGCTCGGAAGAAGGAAACATCAAAGAGGGCAACCACAGCAAATTGGAATAAAGCAAGGTATGTAGTGTAGAGGTACAGAAGAAATAGCTATTGGCTAATGGAACATGTGGCAATTGTACTCACAAATCGTGAAGAGTTGTCATTCCGGACTGTTTTGGCATTCCCAAAAGCTTCCAATGCAGGGTTAGCCTGGATGATTTGATCCTCCAGAGTTCCCTGATAAAATATTGATATTATTCATGAATAGGTATTCAAATTTTTTCATATGCCCCAACATTGTTTCAATGAGCAACTTGGTAAAATGTTTGCTATATTCCAATTATTTATTTGTTGTGTTCCTAACCGGTTTTGCTTACATCACCTCTATAATCTCTCATTCCTCCCTTTTTACTTCTTAAGTTTCCCTTACTGTAACCAACCCTTTTTGTCCCCTGTATTCCCCCTCACCTTGTTGGCATTTGCTGAGTCCTTTTTTCCTCCAATGGCTGCAATGCTGGCAAAGTACTGAATGACACGCTTGGTGTTTACGGTCTTCCCAGCACCAGATTCTCCACTAAGTAGAAGAAGATGGAGGTAGTGTTAATATTTTAGGAAAACATCAATCTACCTAAGAGCTAGTGATACAAAAAATGCCAGCTTACGTGATCAGGATGGACTGATTCTCACGATCTAGTAGTAAAAAGAAAACACTAAAAATTACCAAAAATACACCCATAGTACAACTTAAATGTCTACGGATCATCTTCAGAGAGAAAAATATAAATAACACTAGATTAACAGTCCAATAGTATAAGCTCCTGGTGCCTGATGTGCTGCCCTTTGGCACTTTTTGTGTGGCCCTCGGTCCTATTGCCCCGTTATAGTAGTGATTTCTAGCAGCCTCATGTAAAATGTCTGCAGTCTATGACTGTCTCCTGAAGCATGTCCTCAGTCTCTAACAACTGCAATAGCATGTTCACAGTCTCTGACAGTCTCCTAAGGCAGGTCTGTAGTCTTTGATCTTCTCTTGTATTATGTTCACAGTCTCTGACCACCTCTTTTATCATGTCCACAGTCTCTGACCATTTCTTGTATCATGACCATAGTCTTTGACTATAACCTGTTGTGTGTCTGCTGTCTCTGATAATGAAAAATAACAGATTTTTTTGTGTGGCCCTTTGGCGATGTCAGGTGGCTGCACTCAAGGCCCCTCAATATCTAGAAAGATGATCACCACTGTTATTGACAGTAGTCTAATATCCCATACTTATTATAATATTAAAAAGGTCGGGCAATGACCAAGGCAGCTGACCTGTCAGCATGGATTGATAGGCGTTGTCAGAGATGGAGAAGATATGAGGTGGGGCTTCACTCCTCTTCTTCCCACGGTAAGCATTCACAACCTCTGCATTGTACACAGGGAGCCACTTGTAGGGGTTTACTGTCACACAGAAGAGTCCTGAGTATGTCTAGTAGAACAAAGAATGATACAAATAATGTACAGCTGCATCTAAAAGAGACAGATAATATACTAGGACACTCAAAAGACATTTATTAGTATTCTGAATACATATGGGATGTAATATCAATAATATTCAAATCTCTTACATAGATCATCCAGGCTGCATAACGCTCTTTGAGGTTGTACAACACAGCTGGTTCATGCAGAAAGGTGAGCATGGCCATGTCTTCAATTTTATCGAACTTTGGTGGATTTTGCTGGTGGACGTCACTTTCCTTCACAGTGACAGTCTAGATAGATAGAACCATAAAATGTATAGAATTACTATTCCAGCATGTCAGATACAGAGAAAGAATTCATTCATTCATAAAAATAATAAAGAAAGAATCACAAAGACCGATAAGAACCCTGCATAAGACTTTATTTCACACACCTTGCCAGCTGAAGTTTCAACTGTCACTTTGCCACCATCACGACTTTTGATCTTAGCTTTTACATACTCCTCTGTGGTATCTGGCACAAAACACTCAGTCTTGATGTCAAAAAGACGAGTCTGAGCCTCTAGTCGCTCCTTGCCAGACTTTCGGAGGTACGAAGCAGCTGCCCCAAATTCAGACAATTCTGCTTCAGACATTTTGAAGTCTACAAATAAAAGCAGAATTAAGAGTACCTCATATATAATGTTATGCTTTTACATATTACATGGGCGCATGTGCAAAATTGCAACAGCACTCCCTTTTAAATAAAGTGTTTCTTGATCTATAGATAGATAGGTAAATGGTCTTGATCTATAGATAGATAGATGAATGGATACATGGATGAAAAGGAAACTGTTGTTTTAGTTTGAAAATAATGTAATGTGAGCATAGAGCTAGTTACATAGCTACATAGTTACATAGTAGGTGAGGTTGAAAAAAGACACAAGTTCATCAAGTCCAACCTATGTGTGTGATTATATGTCAGTATTATATTGTATATGCCTGTATGTTGTGGTCGTTCAGGTGCTTATCTAATATTTATCTAATATTTTTTTTAAACTATCGATGCTCCCCGCTGAAACCACCGCCTGTGGAAGGGAATTCCACATCCTTGCTGCTCTTACAGTAAAGAACCCTCTATGCAGTTTAAGGTTAAACCTCTTTTCTTCTAATTTTAATGAGTGGCCACGTGTCTTATTAAACTCTGTTTCGCTGAAAAGTTTTAACCCTATTGTGGGGTCACCAGTATGGTATTTGTAAATTGAAATCATATCCCCTCTTAAGCGTCTCTTCTCCAGAGAGAGTAAGTTCAGTGCTCGTAACCTTTCTTCATAACTAATGTCCTCCAGTCCCTTTATTAGTTTTGTTGCCCTTCTCTGTACTCGTTCCATTTCCAGTACATCCTTCCTGAGGACTGGTGCCCAGAACTGGACAGCATACACCAGGTGCTGCTGGCCTAGAGTCTTGTAGTGCGGAAGAATTATCATTTTATCACTGGAGTAAATCCCCTTGTTAATGCATGCCAATATTCTGTCTGCTTTGTTTGCAGCAGCTTGGCATTACATGCCATTGCTGCGCCTATCATCTACTAGGACCCCCGGGTCCTTTTCCATCCTTGATTCCCCCAGAGTTTCTCCCCCCAGTGAGTAGATTGCATTCATATTTTTGCCACCCAAATGAATTATTTTACATTTTTCCACATTAAACCTCATTTGCCATGTAGTTGCCCACCCCATTAATTTGTTCAGATCTACTTGCAAGGTTTCCTTCCACATCCTGCAGAGAAGTTATGGCCCTGCTTAGCTTAGTATCGTCTGCACGTACAGAGATTAAACTGTTTACCCCATCCTCCAGATCTTTTATGAACAAATTAAATAGGATTGGTCCTAGGACAGAACCCTGGGGGACCCCACTTTCCACCCCTGACCATTCCAAGTACTCCCCATTTATCACTACCCCCTGAACTCGCCCTTGTAGCCAGTTTTCAATCCATGTACTCAACCTATGGATCATGCCAACGGACCTTACTTTGCACAGTAAACGTTTATGGGTAAATGTATCAAATGCTTTTGCAAAATCCAGATACACCACGTCTACGGGCCTCCCTTTATCTAGATGGCAGCTCACCTCCTCATAGACGGTTAATAGATTGGTTTGGCAAGAACGATTCTTCATGAATCCATGCTGATTACTGCTAATGATACAGTTTTCATTAGTAAAATCTTGTATATAGTCCCTTATCATCCCCTCCAAGAGCTTGCATACTATTGGTGTTAGGCTAACTGGTCTGTAATTCCCAGTGATGTATTTTGGCCCTTTTTTAAATATTGGTACTACATTGGCTTTTCTCCAATCAGCTGGTACCATTCCAGTCAGTAGATTGTCAGTAAAAATTAGGAACAATGGTCTGGGAATTATTTGACTGAGTTCCCTAAGGACCTTCGAGTGCAAGGCATCTGGTCCCGGTGACTTATTAATGTTAAGTTTTTCAAGTCTATTTCTAATAGACTTGTAAATGAAAATGAAGAAAAGCTGCATTTATGCTTGGGCACCTTGGTATCATTGACCCGGTCACACAAAAACCCCTATTCCCTCTGTAAATATGCCTTAGTATGTTTTAAGTATAGGACACAGGTTCAGATAAGTAATATAACTAAATTACAGCTTGCATGTGTTTCTTAGTAACTAATTATCATGGGCTAATTAGACCAATCAATGCTTTCTGTATGTTCATCATGCATTCAAATTTATTGTGACACTTAAATCCTGCACTCAGGGGCAGAATGTCGGGAGACATTTGCTGGTACAAAAAATACCGGTTAACATTCTGCCTGTGTGTATGTTGGCCTGTCCGATAGAAGCCGGCTGTTCGGCCGGATTTTGTCGAATGTGCATGCTGGAAAACCAGCAGGCGCCCGACTCCCGATCAGCGCTCTCAGCCAATGGCAGAGAGCACTGATCAGAGTGTTCTGGCGGGGAAGGGGGGGGGGTGTCCACCTGTCATAACACAACAGCTCAGCGTCGGAGATTGCTGGACTAACTTTGCATGGTTAGTACAGTGGCTCCTGACCAGAGCTGTCAGTTATTTTTTGTGCAACCTGTGGGGTTGCATAAAAAAAAACTGTAATGTGTACCCAGCTTTACTGACCAAGCCTACAGTGGTAAGATATTACTGTATTCTGTAATTAGTCTAACTATTGTTTGAAAATGTATCCAGCTGTGTTGTCTGTTAGTTGTTAAAGTGACACTAAACAATATGCTTATTCTCAAAAAATAATCCATACACATCCACTACTTAATGGCCCTGTAATCTATTTTTCATTACATTTTTTCTTAGTGTATTTTTCTGCCTCTTGTAACATCCTGCATGAGGACCTGATCCTCACCTTTACCTCGCCTTTTCAGTTTTGTTAATTTGAAGCCAGCAATGCACTTTAGTTGTGATCATGTGCTATATGCACACTACAAATCCAATATTCCATAGCCCATAATTTATCTCAAGAGTGAGAAAGAGATGGTGGCTATGTTCATACATACAGTTGGACAATGGAGGACGAATGTAGCCACTCTTTAATAGGTAGTTGGATCACAGCAGCAAAAAAAAAAGGAATTTGGAGATTTGGAGGAGGCTGGACGCAAGTAGAAGGTACTTAAATGACATACTTTATTATGTTTTTTTTATACTAGAGTTTAGTGTCACTTTAACCATAAAGATCTTCACATTTATGTTCAGGATGCTATTGGGAATAAATGGTGTCATTGAATAAGTATAATTTAGAAACAGTTTTTCTTACCTTGTTCTCAACTGCTCAACACAAGAAGCAAAGGGAGGACTCGTTCTGGGCAAAAAGAAAAAGCACAATTAAACCTTGGCAAGGGAAGACATATGATAAGTACTCAGGAAGTTCCTGGAAGTATCTACTGCAGAGGCAATCTTGGGAATAATAGCTAACATTTTAGAGGAACATGAGATAGGAAGAGGAGCCAAATGATAAAAGGATTCAGATACAGAATAAGGGCACAGCATTATTTATAGAACAGGGATGATATGAAGAAACTGCAAGACAGATAATTGAGGTGTTGGAGATGACATGAAACATAGTGGCATAGACAGGACATCTCACCGTTATCATATCAAACTATGTGCGGACCACAGAAATGTATAATCAAATTTATTCAAGCACTCAGCTTAATTTAACACCCCATAGTAAATTCTTTCTACATCAACACAGATTATGTATTTGAAATACTTTGAAATGTGTAGCTATGAACAAAAGAAGCTATTAAATATTACTACTGTATAAGGATAAAATGGAAGCTCTACTGATAGGCATACACTTTAGAGAGGGCAAGGAACTAGCAATTGTACATCTTAGCACATTAAAGTTACAAACAATTTTTATGAAGAATGTCTCTTTTTCCCTATATGTCACTATAGACATACCACGATGGCGATGAATTTAAAATGTTATATGTGATATTTATCTATGCAACTTCTAAAGGTTAACTATGAAGACTGCCCAGTGTATTGCTACAGTGATAAAATAATTACAGGTGCTCTAATATTCTTATAAACGTATGCTACAGAAAAACATAAAAAGATTTTGTTCTATAGCACAATGTACTTCAGTTGCCAATATTTAAAATTAAAAGCCAGCACAGTAATATGAGGGTGCATGTTACATCTCAAGAGGCACATACGTTGACAATGCACCAGACAAAAGCAAGCTATAGGATATGTATGCACAAAAGGATATGCGCTAAAAATATACATAACAAGAACAGATAATCAGAGCTGCATTAAGCACATAGAACAAGAGAACCTTTATAACCTAAATAATTAATATGAATTAACCAAAACATGTCTAGGGGCAACTACATTGAGAATTTGATCCTATTATTAAAATGCCATATGGTACCGAAAAATTAGGAATAGTTGGTTTACATATTGCCATAATTGCAAATATTGGGGTAGTATAACTACTCTAGTAAATCTTTAATTTAATTACATTGTTCTGCTGTATTTAATATACTCACATGTAGCTTAATGAATAATAACATAAAATACACTATGCAAATTCTGCTTTAAGAAGATTAGCTATCGAAAGGATTGTGTGGACCTTTGCATCAAACAGCTATACATGTATCTTAAATTGATGATTTAATCCGACCATTCAACATAAAATCTGATTGTACAATCTTCTTTAGATCTACCATTGACTATGTAGCGCTAGGGCCCTTCTGAAATACTACAAAATGAATGGATTGTTCAGTTGGCCCTCATATACCATACCTTTGGTAACGCTAGAGAAGATTGTACAGAGATACTAAAATCAGATTGTATAGCCAGTTTTACATTGCATTTTTTCATGGTCTATATGTTTCTAGAATGCTATATGTGTTAGAACTTCAATAAGTACTAATTAGTACTTTAAGTATTTTCTTACTTTAAATATTTTAATACTATGATTAACAGTATATTATATTATATCATTAAAACATTTTGTAAGCAATGACAAAGCCTTACAGGGAATGGAAATTACGTTTGTGCATGATTAAATGTAATTTGTTTTAATCAATGTAACCAGAGGCAGGCTATTTGGTTATCTGTGTCTATAGGGCAGCACGGGTACATTGCTCAGGTAATCAAACTGTATGCCTATGACTGCAGATAAACTGCATGGCTTCCTGTGTCTCATTAGAACATCTGGTAGACTGCATTATGATTATAGAGAGTTGCATTTATTTTTGGCAATGCCATGTAACAGGGATATAACTTGAGACTGAAAGCACTGCAGTTATTTGGCACCAAGAGGTGTGTGTCATTATTATCTTGTGATAATAGCTGTAGAAGATCTCTCTGACCTAAATCTCCTGCTCATCTCTTTTGAATGATGTATTTTCGGTGTTTGGGGTTCTCGTTAACCTTTAGGCCTCCTTCAGATAAGTGCGTATTTTGTACAGATCTAGACAGAAGACAATGGGGTTGATTTACTAAAACTGGAGAATGCAAAATCTGGTGCAGCTGTACATGGTAGCCAATCAGCTCCTAACTTCAGCTTGTTCAATGAAGCTTTGACAACAAAAAAAAAAACTGGAAGCTGATTGGTTTCCATGCAGAGCTGCACCAGATTATATACTTTGCAGTTTTTGTAAATCAACCCCAATGTATTTCTTTGGATGGGCAGATGTAAACGGATGTCCATCCATTTCCATCTGTCCACATCCAAGTAAATTTAGCTCCACAAAAACACCTGAATGGGATAGATTGAATAAACACTGATGTGAACAGGCGCACATCCACCCTATAGAGATTGCAATAATCTTCCGTTGGGATTAATAACGTATTCTGATTCTGATTGCATGGGTCCATTTTTCTTCCATCACAAGATGTAGAGAAAATCAAGAAAAACACAAAAGTCACAAAAGTGACATCGGCCCTGTGCTGATCTGACTCAGTAGGGGATCTGTTTCTGCTGTCATAGAATGGAAGATGGTCATGGGCCAGGGGCTTTACCTTGACAAAACACTGCATCTGTGTTACTGCCAAGTAATGCAAAACAATTGTAGCTGTCAAAATATAAACTGAAGTGTAGTATGAAAAGTGAAGTATATAAATTGAAAAGTCTGAGCATAATTTCAGAGATGCACACTTGCACAACAAAGCTTGCTTTTTGAATGGGCTACCTGCTATGTCCATATACCTATAATGTGTATGCGCAATAGACTTACCCCAGACCTGGCTGCTCACTTTTCCTTGGTGACAATAGCATATGTGCCTCTTTTGTTCTCTTATATCCCCAACTCTCTCCCATATTAGGAACATGTCATCTAATTCTATTGTGGGCAACCCCCCCCCCCCTGTCCTTTCCAAATCTATTGTCCAGTCCCATTCACCTACAAGCCATTGTCTCAGCAATTTTGGGTGGGGGTGTGTGCGTAAGTTTGTGCGTATGTGTAACACAACCCTTGAATGACATGGAGCAGATTTTGTTGAGATGACAGTGACACAGAAAAGGCATGTTTTCCATGTATGGAGCGACTGGTACCACTTAAAATTTCACACCCTCGCCCCCCTCTCTTTACTCCTTGACCCCTCTGCCCTCTGCAAGAGCTAGATTTAGGATCCACTTGTGTGCATTCCGGAGGCTAGGACAATAGGCAGAGTGAGAGTGAGGAGCTATTTCAGGGAGCAGGGTGGCCTTGAGCTGTCTGCTGGCAGCATGGTGAATTCACTCTGATACAATATTCCGTCTTGACAACCTTTTGTTTCAGAAAGTTATTTTTAAGATGCAGCTGATCACAATACTCACTGTATTAACTCATTCCTGCAACACACAGCTGACTTGAGTCACTGATCATCCTATTGTTCTATGCAACACTCACTGATTCTATGTATTGGGCAGAAAACAAAGAACAATGAAACAAATGAACGTATATAGCCAAAGCCTTTTCACATTTTAAATGGAGTAAGAAATAGGTAAATCTGTCAGATTTATTTCACCCTCTGTGTCCTTTTGGGGAGATTTCCCTGCACTTCCTGTCATTTAGATATAAAAGGAAATGAGATGACATATCTCCAAAGGGAGGGAATGAATCTCAGCTGGTTCAGCGGGAACTAGCCGAGATTCAAACCGTTAATGGGCAGGCTTAATGTACCAAGATCGATCAACTTGGGTACAACCAACTTGCCGGATTATCTTGCGATTATCGCTAGTGGCTGCTATAGTGATAATCACTGTCTTCTAATGGCGGGGGCCCCTTCCCCCGCCTGCCTCTGCACCCAACCCGCCCCCCCCCCGCTGGGAGAAGACAATTGCCTGGCAGGAGGGATTCCCCTGTCAGCACTGTCTCTGTTGATGGGGGAATTGTGCAAATTTCTTTCCTGCAACTTGTGGAAAGAAATTTGCACCGTGTATGGCCTGCCTAAGACAGTTGCTGCCCGAACAGGTCTCCCTTTTGGCAGATTTTACCTTTCTTTCTTTTTTTTGAAAACTAAGATTTTTGTATTTTCCTTGTCATTTAATCTTGATGACAATGATAACCAGGACAAATAGAGAGAGCAATAAAAACTTGACAGGGGTTCCTAACTCCTTACCTCTCTATCCAAAAATTAAAAAAATACACTTTAAGGTAAAGGCATTCTATGCATGAAGGTAAAACACCTTCAGTATGCTGCTCCCCCTGTGGCCCACCCTAATACCAAAGCTTGTTCATGGTTCAGCTGCTCTCCCGGGTCTCTGCCTCCTCATTGGCTAAGACGCAGCAGCAGGGGAAACAGCACCAGTGAGGAGGGATTGGGGGTGAGACACACAGATCTTACAGACACACAGATCTTATAGACACAAAGATCTTATGGACACACAGATCAGGGGTCGGGAGCGAGCACGCACAAGTGCCCCCCTAAGCAAGGGAGGGGGAGCCAGGAGCGCTGGCGGGGGACACCACAAGAGGAGGTTTGGGGCTGCTTTGTCCAAAACCATTACACAGAGCAGGTAAGTATAACATGTTTGTTTTTCACATTTTAACCTTTAATATCACTTTTAGGCCTCCTTCTCATTCGTGTACTGTTCAGTATACCTGCAGAAAGGGCTGCCTTCATCTGCATGGGATTCACAGGTGTTTTATGCAGCCATGTGCAAGAAGCCTGTTCAAATCAATGGTGTGCGGATAGCTGCATGGATCTCCAAACACATCCTTAACTGTTCATCTGTGTGGGACTGATGCACGGATCTGAACACAATCTGTCTTGCAGATGTGTGCAGCCATTCGCCTGTCATTAATTTGAACAGGCTACCTGAACGGGATGCATGGAACACCTGTGCATCCTTTGCTGGTGAAGATGACCCTTTGTACGTGTGAGTGAGTGACACCTAATGCAGTATACTCAGTGGTCCTGATTGTCTACACAGTTTATGCATGTACAGAAGAACATCATTTGTATGCAGACAACCAAATCGTATCCTCACAACTTTACTACGTGTCCCCACATTTCATGGATGCAAGCATATGAGCTACATATACTATACACAGGTATAAGAAATGTGTTTTGCTCTGAAGTATACATTCCAGTAGATGAACATATGCCAGCTAGGCTTAAAATTAAAATGTGATTTTCTCTAATGTTTATACGAGGGGTCTTCAAAAAGTTTCCGCACTTTTATACTATATATATATAACTAAGTTTTAAAAAAAGGAGGGGAAACTTTTTGAAGAACCCTCTTATATGCATATGTCTAGGAAAAGCATAAAGTGATTCCTGATATTAAATGCAATTGCAATAAACACTATAAAATAAGTAAAATAAGCCATAGTGAATGCTGTGCTAGGGGTATTAGATGTGCAGGCTGTATCCACTGCAGATACATGTACATGATTTCATTAAGACCCCTTTCACACGGGTGCTTTTCAGGCGCTTTCACGCCAAAATGAGCGCCTAAAAAGCTCAAGAAAACCTATTTCCATTTAAATCAATGAATGCTTTCACACTGGGGCAGTGTACCGGCAGGGCAGTGAAAAAACGCCCCTCTCCATTGAAATTAATGGAAAGCGCCTGAAAAACTCTTCAAAACGCCTGAAAAGCTCTTCAAAAGTGCTCAGTGTTTTACTGGCAGTTTAGAAGCGACTCAGTGTGAAAGGGGACTTACTGATGCTTGTAATGGAGCTAATAACTAAAAAAATGCTTGTGCATACCCTATATTTTTTTTTCCTCTGACAGCCTTTTTTGACCTTGATTTGCTTGGCGCATGCAAATTGCAATCTGGGACCACACTGTCCTACACTGTATGTAGTGAACATCAGTTTATGATTTGCTACATAGGTTAATTATATACAGCTACAACCACTTACCCATTTGATTGCACAGTCCAAATGTACCATGGAAATGTATGCCTCTTGTTCAATTCCCAATAGTTTGAGGAACAATATCTTTATCAGGTAGAAGAGCAGAGGTATTCAAGTGCTTTCTTCAGCCTAGACACTATAAAAGTTTATTGCTTGTTGATTAAGAATCAATTAATTTGTTATACAGTAGTCCAGCATGGACCTTACGTACTTTTTTAGTCGTAGGGTCACAAGTTAATGAGCATATGTATTATGGAAAATCGATATATCTATATTAGAATACAAGATGGCTTAATTAACTGTACTGTTTAATGAACGGTGGTACTGTAAAATTGGTATATGGCTATGACTGAGCCATGATTTGAGGACTGAAAAGGAGAAATAATTAGGAACGGAAGTAAAAAGGGTGTAATATTAGACTAGACATCAACGGATTAAAGCTAATGAAAGGAGAATATTATGTTTGGGGGTAGGTATTTCAGAGCAATGAACCACATGATGGTTTCACATTCTCTTCACCCTGCACATTTCTGTCATTCATTCTGCTTTATGGCTACTCTGGCCATCCACACAAAATGTTTAATGGCCCTTTTTATCTTATCTTTATAAGTTAAAGTGATGTCATTGTAACAAGACCCATTTATGCAGAGGCCTCTAAGCTTCATACAGATAGTATGAGATTCAGCTTGGGGATGGAAAAAAGTCTCTTGGATACAAGGGTATCCCCTTGGACCCATGGTAATTCAATCTTCTCATCTGAAACACACTGAAAACATATGAAATGCACATAGGTAGACAGAGGTCTGCTCTGAGGTTCTGGATCAAGAGCATCCAGATCTTCATATGTGTCCAAATTGACTACAGTTAGGCACTTTTCACACGGGCATCTCCTTGTAGCGGATTCCGCTTGCTCAGCAGGGGGATCGCTCCGCTGATCCCCACTGAGCAGGCGGATGACAGGTCCCCCCTATGCAATTTCGTTCTCCACCTGCTCTGAGACACGCAAAAAAATAGCAAATTCCTGAATCAAATCAGGCAGCAATTGTGATTGGTTGCCAGAGGTTACAGTGTATCATTACCGCTCACTGACTGGCTGCTAGAGGTTACAGCACACATTATGGCTCACTTATTATTTGATAGAGGTTACAGCACATTACTTCTGCTTGGTTTGTTGCTAGAGGTTACTGTACATAAATACTGCTCACTGATTGGTTGCTAGAGGTTACTGGACATCCTTACCACTCACTAATTTGTTGCTAGAGGTTACTGCTCATTATTACTGCCCACTGATTGGTTGCTAGAGGTTACTGCATATCCTTACTGCCCAATGATTGACTGCAAGAGGTTAGTGCACATCATTACTGCTCACTGATTGGTTGCTAAAGGTTACAGCACATCATCTCCTCACTGCCTGCACACCATGGACTGGGGAGGTGAGGGGACGCATCAATAGACAAAAAACTCTTAGAGATCCTAGGACTCCTATAATCAGTGGCAGTGCTGGGGGTGATCAGTGGCAATGCTGGGGGGTTGCTGGGATCAGTGACAGTGGTGGGGGGGATTAGTTAGGATGCAGTGCACTGTGGCAAATTCTAAATCATGTAGAGCAAAGCTGGAAATCTTTGGGGAATTTGCAATGACCACCAATGTGAGGGGGGATTTACACTGAACGACCGCAACATACAGGGATATACAATGTAATACTGACATATAATCACACATAGATTGGACTTGATGCACTTGTGTCTTTTTTCAACCTCACCTACTATGTAACTATGTAACACTGACCACCATGTAACAGGGGATTTTACGCCACCCACCAATATAAAGAGGGGTTTCTACACTGACAGCGATGTAATAAGAGCATTTACACCAACCACTAGTGTAAGGAGGAATATACAATGACCTCCCTGTAAGGGGGGATTTACACTGACAACCATTGTCGAGGAGATTTGTACTGACCACCAATGTAAGGTGACAGTTCTACACAGACCACCGATGTTAGGGGGATTTACAATGAAAACCAATGTAAAAGGGGATTTACATTGACCACCAGTATAACAGCAATTCTGCACTTACCACCAATGTAACGGGAAATGTACACTGATTACTAATGTTAAGAAGAATTTACACAATGTAATGGGGGATTTAAAGTGGTTGTTAAGAAGAATTTACACAATGTAATGGGGGATTTAAAGTGGTTGTAAACCCTTACAGACCACTTTGACCTACAGGTAAGCCTAGATTAAGGCTTACCTGTAGGTCCAAGAAACATCTCCTAAATCTACACGGTTTAGGAGATATTTGCAAAAAGACAGGCACCCGAGCATGCCGCTGCTAACGGTGATATGCCGTTAGTGGCGGCTCCCGTGCGCATGTGCGGGAGTGATGTCAACGCAGCTCTGGCCAATCACAGCGCCGGAGCCACGATACCCAGGAAGAAGATGGATGCTCCGTAGCAGAGGGGACAGCAGTGACATCGCAGGCTCCTGTGTCAGGTAAGTGACACCTAATGGGCTACTATGTGATGCATAGTAGCCCATTATGCATTACCTTTGCAGGGAAACAAAGAGGAAGTAAACCTATCAGGGTTTACTTCCTCTTTAACATCAACAGCCAATAAAGGGGGATTTCTACACTGGCCACCAATGTAAGGGGGGTTTACACTCACCACCAATTTAAAGGAGGCTTCTACATGAACCACTAATGTAAGTGAGGATTCAAAACTGACCACAAATGCAGGTTTGGATTTTTTTACCGATTATCAATATAAAGAGGAGTTTCTACACTGGCCACCAATGTAATGGGGATTTACACTGACCACTAATGTAAGGGGGACCTTCACATTGGCCACTAGTGTGAATGAAAGGATTGTACGCCAAGCCCCAATGTAATGAGAAGATTGACACTGACCACCAATGCAACTGAGACATTTAGCCTGCATTCACATTTCCGTGTGTCGGGACGCATGCATAATCACTTTCCTGGCACCACAGAAACATGCTGCCCTTTAGCAGATACACAGCAGTTCATTTAATTGTTAATGACACCCTCACACATCTGCTGAGATGTGTGTATTCACATGCACCAAAATTCATAGCGCTGTGGCTCCATGTTATTTTGAAAAAGGGTTCCACATCCAATTTGCTTACCTTTGCACAACAGGCTGATGTTAGGCTTAATGACCACAGCTGTAGGCAAGACTTGCAAGCATGCCCCCCCCCCCCCCAGTGGGCAGCATTCAGCAGAAGTGATGGTGGATATGACCTCAGGGGGGCATGATATACATATGAATGCCGGCTCTATTTACATATCAATTCTGCTGATCCGCGGCTATTTACTGTACATATTATTGCTGCCGCTATTTACATAACAATGCAGGTTACTTACATGTAAACACAAGATGTGCAGGTGAGTCATTTATACATGGCAATAGGGCAGAGCTAAGCAGCATTAGTAACAGAACTTCACACTGAGATATCAGGACACAGCATGTGACTAAAACTTCAAGGGACAAGGGATTTTAAACTGGGATAGTTGACAAGTATGAGGCAGCTGCTAAGGGCCCCACAACAATGATGCCCCTTTTGCCCTGCCTTGGAGACGACCCTGACCATCCTTCAGGATCAGATTTGATGGCGGCAGGTGTCAGCGGACATGTGTCCGCTCCATAAGGGAGATTGGAGGGTCTGATCAGGTCCGCCTGAAAAACTGACAGACGGACCTGATCAGAATGCCCGTGTGAAAGGGGCCTTATTTTAAATTTTACTCTCCATGCTTTATAGTTTTTCCCATTCAAAGAAATTACAATCCTTGCAATACAACATATATTTCTACCTTTTACAATTCCTAGATGCCATAATATTTTTGTAATTTTTTTATGCCCAGGACTGACAAACAGTAATCCGAGATTTTAAAACTCTTTAAAAACTCAGTGACAGCTCTAGAACTTGGTGTGTTCCGATCTACTTCTAACACCCTTAGTGCAAGAAGTAGAAACAATGAACTATGTTGTTTTTGACAGCTGCACATGTCTGTGCCCTTACAGCTGAAGAGCCCTCATTGTTTTCTACTTAAGTGGTACAGTAATCTGCATTTTACTTTATGAGAAACAAAGGTTTCATTTTATGAAGCTACAAGTAAACCACACAGTTGTGTCATAACAAAAGAAGCTTGGAGAGAAAGTCTACCTTGTTTGTCTGGAGTATTTTTTTCTAATATCACTTTCTGAAATAAATCAAAGAAACAAACACACATTGAATACCATAGACTACTGTATCTCATCATATATCGTTGATGGAAATATTTTTCTTCAAAAGAACAATCAATACAGACATAGAGATTTTCAGAAAGAAGAATACATGGTATTCACATAGCGGCACAGGTAACCAGTGCTTCGGGCTTCATGGTTAACACCCACATGCTTTATATTTTAATAAAAGAGTTCAATTCCAATACACTGAGTACTAATATTAGTGTAGCAAGGTCCCGGGGGCCCCAGAAGCCTAATGGTGACCTCAAGGGTTAGGGAGAGCGGACATCCTTCCTTGTAGAGTGGGTTACCAGGCATGGTGGGTGTGATGCAAGATGAAATGATGGGCGCCAGTCACTTTTTGAATGCGAACAAGAGATTTATTGTCTCTTAACAGAACTCTACCCTTGAGTAAATGCAATGATAATTGGCAGACTCCGAGACTTCTATAGGTAAACAGCTTAACAGTGGAATGCATCCAGCCGGAAAACACTTCTGTATTGGTAGAACCGCTGTCTCCTATGGCAACTAATCCTGTAACACAGAACAGTCCTTTGCTTATCTCACAGTATCCCACTGTAGATCTTCACTCACTGAGCTCCCAGTCTCTCACTAGACTTCCATATCCCAGTCATCACTGGATCCCCGGAGATTTTCCACAATTTTCCCACTGTATACTCCTCGAGCGTCACCCCCGCTATCCTGCTGGGTCCCTGGCTTGGCACTAGCTGATGCTTTCTCACTTCTTCACCGTTCCTGGCTGGTGAGAAGACTGCTCAGGTACTTGCTTCAGCTTACTCACAGTAGTCTCTGGTAACAAGGTGGATGGTCCCGTAGTGGTGACAGCTTCCCCTCTACCTCTGACCACAACTGATTTCCTGTCCGGCTGAACCTTCGTAACTCAGCTGGACTCCAATCCTGCAGTTCCAACCCTACGCTGCTTCTCCTGCTCCTGGATAGGCCTCAGGCAGCCTAGCAGCCAGGTGTCCCCAGGATCGGCCCCAGGCTTCCGACCTAGCAACCCAGGGCAACATAACAGGTGGCACAGAACCCTGATGACCTGACTCCACGCAAATAAATAGGCTCTCTCAGCAGGCCAAGGGGCTAAAGAAACCCTGCCAATTGGCTGAGACACCCCATCCATTTATGATCTGACTTAGCTAAGCCCCTGTCATTCTAATGTCACCTGCCACAGCGCCACCTAATGACAGAAGAGAAAAGGTGCAGCAACTCCAGAATATAGGGAGGAATCAATTGATCTCTAACAATTAACCAGGATAATTACCACCTGGCAAACTAAATTTGTTAGCAACTCTGCCTAAACACCAGGGTGCTACATCAGGAACAAATATTGATCTGTGGGCAGCCTATTAAATAACTAGGGGAGAAAATGGCCAGTAAATACTTTCCACAGATTTCCAAGCTATGTTCTCAGACTGGATAGGCCAATACTAACATTTATTGAATAATGGGCCATGGGCGCGAATATCTGTCATAGCCCTGATGACCCTGCCATAGTAGACAATGCTTGATTGGTTTTACCAGGTGAAAAACTAAGAGTAAAGCTGGCCATACATGGCTTGAAATACGTCCAGTTCAGCAGGGATCATCCATCGATCGACTTGGGTACAAATAGCCTGTGGGACTCTTCTGCATGTGATTACTGCTGACGGCTATAGCCTCTAGCAGTATTCATCGAACTCTGTCGGCCTGAAAGGCTCCCCGCGCATGGGCCCGCAGAATACAATTGCGCTGCGGGAGGCATTCCCCCATCAACACTGTGTTTATGGGGTAATCAAGCGATTTTCTTTCCTTCCACCCATGGTGAAAGGAAAGAAAATTGCGTCATCTATGAGCTGCTTAACATTGGCCTTCATTCTTTGAAGCCACATATTTTATTATGAACATCTTCTGCAATTCCTCACATTGATGGATCTGTTTGGAGCTTTCCTTTACTATTTATATTTGCTCTGTGGCTGTTCTGCTCATCTCATCTTCAGATTACCAACAATAGAAATGAAGAGCAATAGACTCTCAAAGATTAGTTAGGGCCTTGACAAGGTAATGCAGCTTCCACATATTTTTGCAATTGTTGTGCAACTACAACCTTTGTTTTTGACACAAATTGTAAGACAGTGTAATTTGTGTTTTTTGCAGGCTAGCTGGTAAGTGTGCTAGGAAAAGTTTTGTGCTGTTTCTGCTGTGCAAAACCCTTCCATGTTAACCTTGCTTTAAAGGCTTATTACCAAAGGCTGAGAGCGCTGATCGGTTCCCGATCGTCAGACCTTTTTTGGTCATGCCCCTTCGACAGAAGCTGGATGTTCAGCTGGCTTCTGTCGAACCAGCTGCCGTACGTACGGGACGAATGTCGGCTGGTTTCTATTGAATCAGCTGATGCTGCCCAATATTCGGCCCGTGTGTATGGCCTTTAACCCCGGAAGGTTTTACCCCTTCATGGCCAGGCCATTTTTTGTGATACAGCACTGCATTACTTTAACCACTTGCCGACCGCTGCAGACGATGTACGTCGGCAGAATGGCATGCCTGCGCAAATGGGCTTACCTGTACGTCCCTGCGTCATCGCAGGCTAGCGGGGCCCGTGCACGCCCGCTGCGTGCTGCAGGAGCGTGCCTGCGGATCCCGCTGATTCGATGTCCGCCGGTGGTCCGCAATCATGGCACGGAGAGGCAGAACGGGGAGATGAAAAAAAGTGCGCTTATGATCTGTGATAACATATGATGTGCAAAATAATAAATATGCAAACTAAAGAAATATATAGCAAAGTGTATTACATCAATACATACAAATGTGAAGTGAATGAAGTATAATAAAATAAAGTGCAACAAGTGAAATATAAACAAATCAGAAAATATTGAGACAAATCTGTCCATAAGGTGAATCAAATGAGTTCATCAATGAACAGAGCATCCATCCGCTTAATGAAAACCCGTGCTTCTCAAAGGTGGATCGAAAAGGGAGAGGGATGTGCAGGATGATGTGACTCGACTTGTAGTGCGGGGAGATGCCTATGTAAACAGTGATCGGGAGCAGTGATCTCTGTCATGTTCTAGTGAGCCCATCCCCCCTACAGTTAGAACACACTGAGGGAACACAGTTAACCCCTTGATCTCCCCCTAGTGTTTAACCACTTCCCTGCCAGTAACATTTATACAGTAATCAGTGGCTATTTTTAGCTCTGATCGCTGTATAAATGTCAATGGTCCCAAAATAGTGTCAGAAGTGTCTGATCTGTCCGCCACAATGTCGCAGTCATGATAAAAATCGAAGATCGCCGCCATTATTATAATAAAAATGCCATAAATCTATTCCCTATTTTGTAGACGCTAGAACTTTTGCGCAAACCAATCAATATACGCTTATTGCATTTTTTTTTTTCACCAAAAATATGTAGAAGCATACAAATCAGTCCAAACTGAGGAAGAAATTAGTTTTTTTAGGCGATATTTATTATAGCAAAAAGTAAAAAATATATTTTTTTTCAAAATTGTCGGTCTTTTTTTGTTAATAGCGCAAAAAATAAAAACCGCAGAGGTGATCAAATACCACGAAAAGAAAGCTCTATTTGTGGGGAAAAAAAGGACGTCAATTTTGTTTGGGTGCAATGGCGCACTACCGCGCAATTGTCAGTTAAAGCGACGCAGTGCCGTAACGCAAAAAATGCTCTGGTCAATAAGGGGGTAAATTCTTCCGGGGCTGAAATGGTTAACTGACAATTGTGCAGTCATGCGACGCTGTACCCAAATAAAATTAGTGTCCTTTTTTTCCCACAAATAGAGATTTCTTTTGGTGGTATTTGTTCACCTCTGCGGTTTTTATTTTTTTTACAAAAAAAGAGCGACAATTTTGAAAAAACAAACAAACAATCTTTTTTACTTTCTGCTATAAAACATATCCAATAACAAAAAGGTAAAAAATCTAATTTATTCATCAATTTAGGCCAATGTGTATTCTGCTACATATTTTTGGTAAAAAAAATCCCAACAAGCGTATATTGATTGGTTTGCGCAAAAGTTATAGTGTCTACAAACTATGGAATATTTTTATGGCATTTTTTTTTTTTTACTAATAATGGCGGCAATCAGCGATTTTTAGCAGGACTGCGACATTGCGGTGGACAAATCGAACACCTGACACTTTTGACACTTTTTTGGGAAGCAGTGACATTATTACAGTGATCAATGCTAAAAATATGCAATGTTACTGTACCAATGACACTGGCAGGGAAGGGGTTAACATCAGGGGCGATCAAAGGGTTAAGTATGTCACTAGGGGGTGCTTGCTAACTGTGTGGGGGATGGTCTGACTGGGGGTACACAGAGATCCGTGCTTAGCAGGAACACAAGATCTCTATCTTCTCCCCTGTCAGAACAATGATCTGCCTTGTTTACATAGGCAGATCGCAGTTCTGCCTCTCTGGGGAATGATCAGAAGGTCCCTGGAGACATTGCATCCGCCTGACCCTTTGACTGGGCTCCCCCTCTGTCCAATTAGCATTCCCCCCCCCCGCCTCCGGCGGTGTGCATGCGTGCCCGCTGTCTATTGCTCCAAATTACGTACAGCTATGTTGTTTCGTGCAATAGAGCCCACCTGCCGCAGTATATCTGCGGTAGGCGGTTGGCAAGAGGTTAAGTGTGCTTTTTTGGTTTGTAAATAGCAATAATAGCATTCTACCAGTGACTGGGTGGAAGGCATGGAGGTGCAGAGGTAACACCAGAAATGACATTTATTTGTCTCACGATCCTGAGCGATTGTAAAATTAGGTTTGTTCATTAAGTACTTATGTTTAAAAAACA
The DNA here is from genome assembly GCF_042186555.1 of Aquarana catesbeiana. NCBI lineage: Eukaryota > Metazoa > Chordata > Amphibia > Anura > Ranidae > Aquarana > Aquarana catesbeiana. Next base: position 351,027,060 of record NC_133324.1, on the reverse strand, counting down.
AACAAATATCTATAATATGTACAAATAATAATGTACTGTATATATACCCTGGTAAATAAGATAGGAGTGAGTGTGTTGGAGGGAAAAGTCTGGGGTTTATGGTCTAGGGTCTTGAATGACATTTCCAAGGTCAGGATCACCTTTAATCACTCTAGAAACAAGCTGGTGGATTTTCTTTCTCAATATAAACAAGAGAGGAAATGAATAATCTTATAAAACCCACATAGGAACATGGTATAACAAGCAGGAAATCTCTCCAACAACATATGGCTGCAGCAATGAGGATCTAATGATCTCACTTCCAGTCCATAGTTGTTAGCGATAAAAGGAATGACAGCTAAAAGCTCATATGTTGTGGAATATTTCAGCTAATGAGTATAATACTTTGAGAATAAATTAGGCTCTACCTAAGCCCTGAAAAGATGCTTGCTGTACTAGAAATTCCATTGTCAACTATTGGTATGTGGTATGGTCTTGTTTAACAGGCATTTGCTCCAGAGCATAGTTACTACAGTGATGGCTTTTCTCCCTATGTAAATACTCCTGCTTCATTTACCCCAGAATTGACATAGAACATACACCAGCTACTCTTTAAAACATGTTTGTTCTTTACATTTTCTGTAATGTGCCATTGCTTCTTTTTTTAATGATCATTCCCATTAACCTGATGTCCTTCTTTTAGTGGTAACCATACAGTTACGGTTTACTTATTTTTTTTACAGTATATAGAGTAAGTAAATAGAATCAACAGCAAATGAATCAGATAAGAGAAATACAGTTATTGTTATACTCTTTATATGAATGATTTGATTATGGATTTGTATTCTCACAGGGTGCTACTGTGGATACAGAGATTGATAACAAAGTGCCACGTCCTAATAGATCTATATGTGGATGTGAAAAAACGTATGGACTTTATAGGCACCAAAGTACACCACTATTTATCTAAAAATTTACATTTTATTACAATAATCATAGAATAATTTTACACACAATTAAATCTAAGATTGCACTCGCTATCCAGCTTGCATCTTTTTTTTTTTTCCACTTCAGTGTTTACCTTTGAGAGACTTATTTCAACTTGACGTTCAAAACCCATCCCTTCTCAAGTTCACAGCATTGTGGCATCTTTGCAAAAAAAAAGAACAAAAAACAAAAAACAAAAATAAAAAGGTCCTTCCTTTTATTTATGCCAAAAACTGTAAAAAAAAATTCCCAACCTACACCACCCGCCTACTACCCTCCCTCTCTAATTTCCCCCCAACCCCCCCCCCCCCTACCTTACCTCCAAATTTTTCCCTGATGTTATTTCCTCTTATTGTCTTATACCTTCCAACTTCTTCTGTCAATAGCTGTCCGAGTTACATTTATCTAATTGCCCTTTATCTTTACAACAAAGTAATTCCATTTTGTGGTAGTACTCCACTTGTTTGAACCAATCTCTTAAAACTAGGCCTTCACTCTTTAACCAATTTTTTGGGATCACTCCCTTTGCTGCATTTAGTAATTTTGGCATTACTTTTTCCATGTATTGCTTTCTAGGGGAGTTGGCATCATGAAACAGGCAGGTCAGTCTTTTTTTTCTATCTTCTCACCCGTGATTTCCTTTATACTTATAATTACTTCCTGCCAGAATGCGCTAATTTTCGGGCAATCCCACCATATGTGTATCAGTGTGGCTTTTTGTCCGCAATTTCTCCAACATAATGATGATCCCTCTTGGTTAATTTTGTGGAGTCTCTCCGGGGTCATATACCACCTAGCCAGGAATTTATAGTTCATCTCAATGTTGTTTGTGTCCCATGCTTGGTTATAACCTCCTGCAATCATTTTCTCAATTTGTTGTTCTTCCAAATTTATTTCTAACTCTTTTTCCCATTTTTCTATGAAGGAAGGCCTTTCTTGTTCTTCAAGGTCCGTCAGGAACTCATAAACTTTCGAGATGCCTCCTTTCAATGGCGTTGATATCATACAGAGCTTTTCCAACCTGTTTAATCTCTCTCCATCTCTAAATGGGTGCGGTGGTGTATTTATTAAGTGGTTTCATTGAAGATATTCCCATTCACGTATTGGTATTTCCCACCAAATTTAATCTCCAATTCTTGTGCAGATTCCAACTTCCCTCTTCCCTCCAGCTTGCATCTAATATCAACTATCACACCATAGTGAACCCCTATTGTAGACCATCTTGTATACGCCAGAGTGTTCTGGCCGACTACTTCCAGGCGGGTTTGGTGTGCGTTGATAAAGCCTGTTCACGTTTATTCAAGCTCTACATGTTTCGTACTGTTGCGCTTCCTCAGGAGCTTAAGCAGACTTTATGTTAATGACAATTTATGGGGCTGTAATATTGAAGTAAAAACAAATTGAAGGAGCAGTACTTGTGGAATCAGTTATTCAACCTAGCCAATATCAACAAAAGCTTGACAATATAGGTGGCATGTAATTAGTTCAGCCTTGGTAGTTATCACATTAAGGAGATGCAACCTAATGAATTGTGTAAATAGTAATCCTGATCTGCTCTGTGGCCCAATATAGGTCACCCCAACATTGTGAGTTCCAAATCTATTAGCACCTATTTCTCGCTTATTTATTTTTTAAAATTTTTAATTTGTTTTTTTTTTTTTTTTGCCATTGATGTTCATTCGAGACTATGCACATACTTTGGGAATATGCCAGTATCGGCCCTCATGATGTTCTTTGCACTTTGCTTTTAAAATCATTTGTTCTTAACATCAGCTTCATTGTGTGTATACATATATACATGTTTTCTATTATTTTGTGTATGTTGTTGTAACTATACAAGGATTTTGACTGATGTGTCGAGTTTGCTCCGAGTTCAATTGGTGTATCAGATTTTTTCTGGCAGTGGATTTGGACCAAACTCTTTACAGCAGATTTGAGTGTAAGTCCCGTGTATTCTAGCCGGGTTTTCTTTGTAACACCAGCTGAGCACTAATTTTAGTTGGTTAGTTCACCTGTAACCTAATGATGACACATTAGTGTAGTATATAGGTGATTGTGGTGACTAGTTCCAATAGGTAATGACTAAGCTCTAACATTTGCGCGAAACGCGTCTACCTCTTTGTCCCCTGCTCCATCTGTCAACCACTTGTCAGATGAAGCTTCAATAAAAGGATTTTTGGAAGTGCAGCCGTCCGGAATCATTTCCTTATGCATTGTCACATGGTACAGATGCACTGTGATTGGCCCTGTCTGTACCATGTGATCACTATGACCATAGATCAACACAATAATACACAACGATTAATTGTGTACAACAGTCAGGTGATCTGCTGTGATTGGTCACAGTGCTCAGATGGTGCTGGCAGTGTTCTGCTACACTGATTTGTCATCTACTGTGGCACGATCCTGGGGGGGAGTCCACCCAGGATGGCAGCACTATCGCTCGGCTGTCATTGTACTATAGGCCATGCGGGAAATGATTAAAAACATTCATACACATTGGGGGTCATTTACTATAGCGCCAATAAATGATCCTGCAGTCCCGTAAAATAGCGCCAAATTAAGGCCAAGTAAGACTTCAACTTTCAGAAACTGGGCGCTAATGCAAATGGAAAGCAGCACTATTGCGGCGAACATGCCTGCCAGATCACATATGCGGGAATAGTGAAGTTTTCACTAAAGGCTTATATGCAAGTTCTTTGCCATAAAAAGTGTATGGGGACCTAGGTCTTGCCCCAGGGGACATGTATCAGTTTGAAAAAATGTTTTTTAAATGTTTTTTCAGGAGCAGTGATTTTAAAGTCAAACAATAAAAATGAAAAGTTCCTTTAAATTTCGTGCCTGGGGGGTGTCCTTAGTATGCCTGTAAGGTAGCGCATCTTTCCCATGTTTATTACTGTACCGCAGCAAAATGACATTTCTAAAAGAAAAAATGTAATTTAAAATTGCTCGCGGCTGTAATGAATTGCCGGTTCCCGGCAATATAGAGGAAAGATCAAAGAAAAAAAAAACGTACATTATACCCCTACCCATTCACCTAAAAAAGCAGTGAAATGTGACAAAAGACAGTAGCCGTTTTTTGACAATTCCTTTATTAAAAATGTCTTCTCCTCTTGTTGAGGGCATGTGGCCTGGTATGGTTCAGGAGGGGGGCACTCGCTCGTACCCCCTTTACCTGACCTGCCAGGTTGCATGCTCGGATAAGGGTCTGGTATGGATTTTAGGGGGAACCCTGCGCCATTTTTTTTAAATTTTGGCGCAGGGTTCCCCTTAAAATCCATACCAGACCTGAAGGGCCTGGTATGGATTTTGAGGGGGGACGCCATGTCCATTTTTTTGGTGTGGGGTTCCCCATAAATTCCATACCAGATCTAAAAGGCCTGGTATGCACTGATTTTATTATAGCTGGATTTTTGGAATTCCACACCATAATATTATTGAATAATTACATACCATTGCATGCATTTGAAGAGTTAAAATGATGGAATAAACCAAACTGATCTGCATTCGCTAACTATGCTGCTGAGTATGATGTACGTTTTCAGGAGGTGATGCCATTGGTAGGATTCAAGAAAAATCAAAGAGGAAGCGCCTCTTCAGTATCAGTGTTTATTATGGTATAAAATCACATAAAAGCACTTACATATGAGCTGGTAAATGAAAACTTCCAAGAAGAACTGATCCTAGTATCGTCAAACATCCAGGTATATATGTGGATGGATAAGAGCCGGGCGGATGGCCGCGGACCTCCGCTCGGAGACGCCGGCTGTTGTGCGGTAGGCAGAGGAGACACTTCCGCGTTCCAGCAGGGTCACGTGGGTGGTGACGTCACTCAGGTAGTTCTAGTGGCCGGGATCCACTACGCGTTTCTGAGCATGCGCGAAGCTCACAACGGGCATGCGCTCTCTTTTCTCAAGTGTACATAGGTCGGGAAACAAGGAAGCTAAATAGCTCTGTGTGAGGGACAGATGATGACTTGGGCCAATTGAAGGAATGGGGCGTGTATGTAAACACTGGATAACGATAAGAAGGATGAATTCTTGGTGGATAACATAGTGAAATACTTCTAAAGATATAATGAAACTCATGAAAATAAGAATAATAATAATAAAAATAATAATAATAGATGGATGAAAAAATTAATAGTAATAATGGGTGAATGAAAGAATTGTATCTGACAAAAATAAAATTAATAATAAAAATAAAATGCAAAAAGAAGCGGCGTAATGATGAATGGTAAACAGGAAATTCAATATTCTATTATATCTGTCACTAGTATAAATGAATGCTATTATTTGTTTATAACAATAATTTATCTCAAAAAATTAAGTTAAAAACTAAGGATATGAAAATTATATATATATATATATATATATATATATATATATATATGTTTAATGATAGAAACATATATATAAAAAAAATTTATAAAACAGTATACTAAAGTATCATATATCGGAGGGCCCTCAGTTAAAAGAAGGTGAACCGGGGGGAAGGAGGGGGGGGGGGGGGAGGGGGAAAAACTATCATAAAAAAACTGATACCGGATATTATAAAAAATTAAAAATAATAATGATAAAAGTAGGGAAGGGGGGGCATATAACATATACATAGACTAAAAGCACATATGTGCAAAATGTATTGTTATGATGGTACAGAGTCAATATAGGAAAAAATAAAATAAAACAGACAATTAAACATTCGGTTATTGTTATAGTATAATAACTTATAAATAATATGGACTTTTTTTTATATAATAGTATTAACCTCTAATTCCTCATTTAACCCATTAGGTGCCAAGGTGTCCAAAATAAAAATCCAAAAAGTTTCGCGCTCACATAATTTAGAGAAACGTTCAGCCTCAGATAGTTTACGTGGTATGGATTCAATTACCCACACCTGTAGGCCAGCAGTAGATTGGTGATGGTGTTCGAGAAAATGTCGGGGTACGCTGTGTTCGTCACAGCCTTTTTCTATGAAGCGGCGATGTTTGCCGAACCGTTGTCGCAGGGGACAGATGGTGCGTCCAACGTACAATAGTTTGCAGGGACATGTGAGACAATACACAACGTAGTCAGTCGAACAATTATAAAAGCCTTCCAGCTGGTATGTTTTGTCTTTATGTTGGAAGCTGCGTTGGCCATGTGTAACGAAGGCGCAGGTCTTACATAAAGCTTTATTACACCTATACATGCCAGTAAGTGGAATAAGACAAAGAGTGTTTTCTGGTTTGGTAGTTTTGAATCTGCTAGGTGCTAGTTTATTTTTTAGTGTTGGGGCCCTTCTGTAGGTGACCTTTGGTTTATCACCAAGATTATAGTTAAGAAAGGGATCCTGTTTAAGGATATTCCAATGTTTTTGGAATATGGATTCCATTCTTTTGTGCTTGTTATGGTATCTGGTGATAAAGCGAACAGTGCCATAGTCAGTCTGTTTAGATGTTTTGGGCATTTTGCCTGAAAGGTAAGTAGCATGTTCTTGATCAACCAGCTTTTCAGGGAACCCTTTTTCTAGGAATTTATTTTTGAGATGGATACTCTGGGTGATGTAATCGGAATCCCTAGTGCAGTTTTGTCTTAATCTACAATATTGCCCCTTAGGAATGTTATTTATCCACAATGGGTGGTGACAACTATTGTAATGTAGATAAGAGTTCCCTGCCGTAGGTTTGGTGTAATTACGTGACAGAATGGAGTACTGATCATGAAATAGTTCTAGGTCTTTTTTTTACAGTTCCCTTATGGAATTTTATACCACCATGACCTTTGTTATTTGTCACTATTGTATTTCCCTTCATATTAATAACTTTTATTTGATACTTGTACTTTTAATTTCCATCTGTACTCATAGATATGCGAAGTTTTTGATATCTGTATCAACATACTCTTTTGACCCATATGTTTTCTTGATTTCAGTCCGTGCCATATAAGTATTGCTTTTATTATATGTTCTTTTGTGCAACTAGGACCCTGTGGTTCTCTATGTATGCTATACACTTTGTGGCTGGACATTGTGTGCCGACACACAGGTACTTCCCGCTGTCCCCACGGACCCTTGTGGAATGTCGGGTTAGTGGAGGCCATGCCCCCCCACCCTGTGTCTCCGCCCACTTTCAATCTTGCACTTGGTGTGTCCCACCACCGGATCGCATCGTTTTCCTGACCCCCCGGCGCCTCGGTGGGGAGGCGTGGCGTTGGCTCCCCCCTCGGGAGGTGCATTGTCAGCGCTGTTCGAGCCTGTACGGACGCCCGGGGCAGATCATTCCATGTCTGCCCTGGGTGTCCGCCTCGTACTCAGACTCTCTGGTCCCCTTCTTTCCATCGGCTGATGGGAGGTGGTGACGCCCGGGTACCTCCCATTCCGTGGCGTCTCACCCTCTCATTCGCCACGCGGCCCGCCTGCTCTGAGCATGCGCACGCGGTGCATGTCGGAACTTGTAGTTCCGTGGCACCGCATTGTGCGCAGGCGCGGGCGCCCCTCACCCGCGTCCGCACACCTGATCATCATTTGATCAGGTGTGGGGGGTACATTAGTAACCGGCCAGTCCCTCAGCCCATATGCTGGACGAGGGACGTGCCTGTACATGCTCCACACACAGCAACAAGGTAATCCTTTTTCCTCATGACATTTAGCACTATTTTGTCCCCATTTCACTACTTACTGAGCCCCTAACCATTTCTTATAGGAGTTACTTTGGACTTACCATCCATTCTCTCTGTAATCCTCAACATCGATTTCCTATGAGTCACATTCTCTGCTATATGGCTGATCAGGTAATGCGCTCCCTGTCTCCTCAGCAGTCCCACTATTCCTTTTAATATAGCTTGTGCTGTCCTAACTTTTCCCCTTGTTCCCATCTTTCCCTAGCATTTATTGCAATTGCTGCCTTTTCAATAAAATATTCCATCTCATGCATTTGATTGCACCAATATGAGACTTCTATCTGGCAGTGCACCTTACTAAGTAAGTTCCCTTTTGATGATTCTTTTCTTTGCTAAATTTATAACGATCATTAGTTCTACCTTTAAAGCAACTCATTCTCCCATTTAGGTCCTTTTCCAATAGATTGCTGATTCCGTTAATTGCTCTGCTGTGTGTGTGCATCCATCCACAGGCACCTTGTGCCCATTGCAATCTACTATTTTTTAAAGAAAAGTGTGAGTTTTTTATACTTTTTTAAATAGATACAGATATATATATTTTTTCGCTTTATGCAATCGATGCATAACTGCATCATTTCTAGTCCCTCACATGCAAAGTTCGACATCTACTCACATATTTTCAATACATTCCTTTGCCAGGTTTACTGTGTGCCCCCTGCAGGCACATTATACGGCGCGGCCTGCCCAATATTCCCCTGTGGTGACGCCTTCCGCGCCCCCCCTTGGGTGTCGGCGTTTCAGGTACGTTTGCGCCACCGGAACCAGTGGGGCCACCTTGTTGCATGATTGTCCAGCCACAATATTGATCTTTTTGAGTTTGTACTAAATACTGCATTGTTAAATAATTTTGCTCACATGATGTTTTCTGTATCCCCATATACAGACCTTTTTACATATTCATTTTTGAGCTCTTGTTCCCTGAGGAAGCCAATGTCTTGGCGAAACATGTAGGAAATCGAGCCCCCATTTCGACGGCCACCTCCATCTGGCCTACTCCACCATACCTTGGGTCACATGCAGTATACATATTCATTTTAAGTGTTAATCGATTTAAGTGTGTTTTCCTATGTATGTATTATTACTAATAAACTTTGTAATTTTCTATCTTTTAAAACCTTCTTTTTCCTTGTTGCATTCTTTGACCTTAGCACCGTTATAATCCCCTGTCCCTACATCCATTAGCTATTTGATTATTTTGGGGATGAGGTGCTGTACCCTACGGTACCATCTAGCCACCACTACATTTATTGAGTTCTAGGTCTAGAAAGGGAAGACTCTCCTCATTATGTTCAAATGTAAAGGATAAGCCAAGATCATTGGCATTGCAATGAGAAACGAATTTATCAACTGAGGATGGTGGGCCGTCCCAGATGACAATAATGTCATCTATATATCTGCCGAAGAAAATGATATGTCGAGCAAAGGGGTTATTATTCCATATGTACTTCTCTTCCCACAGACCCATGGTCAGATTGGCATAGGAGGGGGCAAAATTAGTGCCCATAGCTGTACCATGGGTCTGTAGGTAGAAGTCATCGTCAAAATGGAAATAATTATGGTTTAAACAAAATGAGGTAGCTTCAGAAATGAATATAGCCTGTTTGGTGTTAATAGAAGGGTCAAGAGACAGAAAATGTTGGACTGCCATTAGGCCTATCTGGTGGGGGATGGACGTATACAGGGAATTTACGTCCAAGGAAAGCCAGGAATAACTGTCTTGCCATCTATAGGGTGCCAGAAGTTCCATTAGGTGTATCGAATCTCGAACATAGGATGGAAGATCCTGCGCGAGAGGCTGTAAAAAGGAATCTACGTATTAGGAAAAACCACTTGATATGCTGTTCATAGAAGCTACAATGGGTCTACCAGGGGGGTGGGAAGAGTTTTTATGTATTTTGGGCAGATAATAAAAATAAGGTGTAAAATTCTTTCTGTAAAAAAGGAAGCCTCATTTTTGGTAATAACACCATCTAATAAAGCAGAGTTGATCAAGGTTTCTGCTTCCAATTTAAAGTGGGGCAAGGGATCTGAGGAGAGTTTCCTGTATGTTAGGCAATCCGACAATAGTCGAGATGCTTCTGTGATGTAGGATATTCGGTCTATGATAACAATTCCACCACCCTTGTCCACTGGTTTGATGATAATCTCGGAATTGTTAGAATGGAGTGCAGCTTTTTCTCCAGGGGTGAGATTGTGGGACTGATATTTATATGTATTATCTGTGTGTTCACACAATTTCTGGAGTTCAGAATATACGACCCTATAGAATGTCTCAACATAGGGTCCTTTGGTTCTGGTAGGGTAGAATACTGATTTAGGTTTAAAATTAGTATGTTTCACTGGAGGTGAAAAATCAGGGTGTTGGGTAAGTAACTCTAAATCTATATCAATGTCTGGGGGATCTAATTCTGGGTCCAATTCATAGACACTGATAGAACTATCGGATATCTCACTAGTATTCTCGCCAGGAGTAGCTCCGAGTGAGGTTGTGTGGGGAGTATTCTCAACAGATTTATTCTTGGTAGATTGAATATTGAAAAATCTTTGGAGGGTGAGTTTCCTGATAAATTTGTTAAGATCTTTAAACAGAAGGAAGGAATTAGGATATGTGGTGGGTGAGAAAGTAAGTCCTTTACTAAGTAAAGAGATTTCATCTGAGGACAATGTATGTGAAGATAGGTTAAATAGCTTTATCGTTTTGGTAGTTTTGTGTTGGATTTTAGATTTATTACGTCCTCCTCTGCATCCTCGTCTATGTGCTTTCTTTTTTGTCGCTGTTTGTGATGTGGGCCCTTCTCTAAAAAAGAAAAAGTAAGGGCTTCCGAGTGTGGGGCTATTTCACCACTCTGAAAATCTCCTAACAGGAGGCTCGATCTAGTGGAGTGAGTGGTGTGTGATTTGGAGGCTGAGGATGTATGGGTATTATTATCAATAGAAAGGGGAGGAGGAGTGGCCACCTTAGTGATGGATAACGTAAGTACAGGATTTTGGACCTCCAGAGGTGTAGAAACTGGTAAGTCTTGAGATGAACTGGTAGATGGTAATGAGGGATAAGAGGTGATAGATGAATTATCTGTTCCATCTGCTGGTAATTTATCTCTATTCATCTGAATGGTATCATGTGTATGTGATGTTGAAGTCTGGGACCGAAATTTGACATCTGATGGTGGGATTCAAACCCATGGCTTGACCCTTTGAAGATAGCAGGGAATACCACTATACTATGGAGCTGAGCATGATCATACATAGAATATACTATTATTAATGTTTGATTCTTTTAATTCTATACAATAATGTTTTGCATTTGAGGCATTAATATTATGGTACCAACCATGCTCATGTGCCATTGGCTATTGGGTAATGAATTTAATGGCTTATATGCAAGTTATTGCCATAAAAAGTGTATGGGGACCCGGGCCCTGCCCCAAGGGACATGTATCAATGCAAAAAAGAGTTTTAAAAACTGCCGTTTTTTCAGGAGCTGTGATTTTAATAATGCTTAAAGTGAAACAGTAAAAATGAAATATTCCTTTAAATATCGTGCCTGGGGGGTGTCCTTAGTATGCCTGTAAAGTAGCTCATCTTTCCCACGTTTAGAACAGTATCGCAGCAAAATTAAATTTCTAAAGGAAAAAAAAATCTTTTAAAACTGCTCGCGGCTGTAATTTATTGTCTGATCCCGGCAATATAGATAAAAAATCATTGAAAAAAATGGCGGGAGTTCCCCCCAGTCTATTACCAGGTCCTCTGGGTCTGGTATGAACATTAAGGGGAACCCCGCATCAAAATAAAAAAAAATTACGTGGGGGTCCCCCAAAATCCATACCAGACCCTTATCCGAGCATGCAGCCTGGCACATCAGGAAAGAGGGGGGACGAGCGAGCGCCCCCCTCCTGGACCATACCAGGCCACATGCACTCAACATGGGGGGGTGGATGCTTTGGGGCAGGGGGGGCTCTGCGCCCCCACCCCAAAGCAGCTTTTCCCCATGTTGATGGGGACAAGGGCTTCTTCCCAACAACCCTGGGCGGTTTTTGTGGGGGTCTAAAAAAGAAGTAGAAGAGAACGGAGCTGGCACAACTGCAAGAGCTAGCGACGGGAGAAGAACCAGCAGAAGAACTGGAGGAAGAAGACATCGACAGCAGAGGGAGAAGAGAGCACCCCCTCTCCTGAACCATACCAGGCCACATGCCCTCAACATTGGGAGGGTGCTTTGGGGTCCCCCCAAAACACCTTGTCCCCATGTTGATGGGGACAAGGGCCTCATCCCCACAACCCTTGCCCGGTGGTTGTGGGGGTCTGTGGGTGGGCAAGGGTTGTGGGGGCGGGCTCTCTGTGTGATGTCAAGGGATGGTCACACCCCATAGCTGTGTAAGAGATGCCAGACAGCGGGTGACAACACAGCGGAGGAAGACAGTGGCGAGGTAGAACACGATGGCGAGGAAGAACACAGCAGTGGGAGAAGTAGGTGGTGGAGGGAGAGGCGGCGACAAAAGATGGCGGCAAGAGAGGCAGCACCAGGAGAAGATGACGGCGGGAGACGCGGCTCGGGGGAGAAGACCACTCAGAGCTATTTTACTATAAAGGAATTGTCAAAAAACAGCTATTGTTTTTTGTCACATTTCACTGCTTTTTTTTGGTGAATGAGTAGGGGTACAATGCACCTGATACCTATTCACATAGGGGGGTCTGGATCTGGGGGCCCCCTCCCCTTGTTAAAGGGGGCTTCCAGATTCCAATAAGCCCCCCGCCCGCAGACTCCCACAACCACCGGGCAAGGGTTATGGGGATGAGGCCCTTGTCCCTATCAACATGGGGACAAGGTGTTTTGGGGGGACCCCAAAGCACCCTCCCAATGTTGAGGGCATGTGGCCTGGTACGGTTCAGGAAGGGGGGGCGCTCTCTCGCCCCACCCTCTTTTCCTGTGGCCTGCCAGGTTGTGTGCTCGGATATAGGTTTGTTATGGATTTTGGGATCCGATTCTGCTGTGGACTAAAAAAAGGGTGCTGTGCGAATTTGGTCCGAATGCGATACAAATTCAACCATACAATTTGTATGGCTGAGTTTGCATCACACAGACATCACATGTGAATTGAAGTGCAGGGCAAATGACATCCGATGTGCACAGCAGTGTGAACCAGTCCTAAGGCGCCTTTCACACTTGTGCGACTTGTCCTGCGACTCCTGCATCCATAGACCTCAAGATTACACTGGCATTGCTTCAAATCACATCAAATTTGCGGCAAAAAGCGCTGCAAAATCGCAGGACTTTCAGGTCGCACAAATGTGAAAGAGGCCTTCTGGACCTCAAGTTGTATGAAAAGTCAGCAAAAGTGTGAAAGGAACCTAATGAGATTTATTGATAACACCTTTGAATTAGGCCCCATTTGCACTTGTGCAACCAATGCCTGTGTAATCTTGCGGTATATGGACCTCAAGTCGCCTCAAAGTCAAACCAAAGTAGTGCAGGGACGAATATGACCCACTTGCAGGATGCAAGTGAAAATAGTGCCTAATTCAAAGGTATTATCCATGAATCTCATTCACACTGCTGTGACCTGAAAGTCACATTATTTTGCTGCCACTTTGCTGCTGCAACTTGGCCCCAACTTCTGGGAATGCCTGTGTAATATTGTGCCCTATATATACCTCAAGTCACATGAAAGTCACACCAAAGTAGTACAGGGACTACTTTGAAGTTGTTGCAACTTGAAGTAGCGCAGATATGAATGGTTATCATTGAGAATCATGGGGTACAACTTGTCATGCAACTCGGAGGTCCAGATTTGCTGGAACTGTGAAACAAGTCATATATATTTTAATAGAAAGGAGCTCTCATTTATATTTGCATAGTCCTTACTGATTTACATAAGCAGAACAAATGTAGGAAGTGATGTGTGCACATGGGCCAGAAGCAAATGTGTGGTGATGCCAAACAAATCAATGAACCCCACCCACACCAAATTTAACAACCACATCCACCCCCACATTGAGTAAGCACAAGTACATATCCTACACTTACCCGGCAAATGAGCAGCACCTCCTCTTTGCTAAAGAGGGACCTCCCCACGTCCACCTAGATGGAGATCCTGAGCAGCACAGGAACTTCCGGGTGATTACAATGACTAATTTCCGGGTCAGAAGGTGAAACCACGCTCTTTTGATCGCAGCTGCGAATATTTGATCGCAACCACGATTAGAATTTTTTTATTTTCGTTTATTTGCAGATGTGCAAATCTGTATTTTGACATATAATGATATTTGAAGGTAAACTTAAGGGAGTTCGATAAGAAATGGTGTCCCTGGGATAGCAGCAGGTGAATTACAAAGACAAAGGCCCAGTTTGAGCCCTGGTTCACACTGACAGCTGGAGGAAATCATGCGAGTTCAGCTGACTTCACACAATTTCATTCCTGCATGTCAGTCCCTAGTGCGGGGTGAATTTCAGAGACATTTGTGCAGGTTTCTGCACTGATGTCAATAAAAATTGCACCCTGAAGTCGCTAAAAAGTAGTACCGAAACTACTTTTGGAAATTGTGGTGCCGCACCAATTAGAACAGTGCAATTGCCATGTCAAATCGCACCAATGTAAACCAGGGCTGACAAATACAACACTGCCTATCCACCAGCTGAATTCATTACCTGAAATTCTCCACAGCTGTTATATATAAAGAATCTACCTTTATCATTTACTTGCAGGTGTGCTGAAGATATTAGAAACAAATAGCTCCGCGCTTAGGCAATAAAGGAACTGCAGCCCCCCTAGCACAGAACAACACCTAAGTGAAATTCCAAATAAAATGGAGTACCTGTCGGGGAGTGACTGGAGATGATCGGGATACCAGGAGAGGAGATCTGAACGGAGGACTGTTACCACGGACCACTGCTGCGGGACACGGTTTACAGGCTTGATACCCCTGCAGGGGTGAATTCTTCCGGTGGGTGAGGGCACATAGGGGGGTCCTTTGGATGGCTGGAAGTGTTTATCCCATCAAGAGTATTGTTATGTGATTGAAGAGACTTAATACTGTACTTTAAGAAGAATGTTCTATGGATTCTTTCTTTTGGGGACATTTTTTATGGACTGATGATTTACTTTTTAACACTATTACTTGCACGTATGGACATATGCTTTTTATTTATATGTTTTAGCACTTTTGATGTACACATTAACACAAGTTTTTTTTTTTCACCTAGGAATTTTTTAAGAATTTTGGTATTTTTATCACTATTTTTCTCATATTCATTTATTCACCTTACTCTGTCTGGATCACTTCTATTTTAGTGCTGGAATATACGTGATAACACACATTGCACTTTATATAACCGTGGGCATTTTTTTACATATACACAATTAATGCTTTTCTCACACGTTTGAAATTTTACCATTCCTATATATACAACATTTTATTTATTTATTTACTCTTTACACCATACAAGTTTTTGCACATCAGACTGGACTCAGTAGAACAGCGCCGATCGCCCCAATTTGCTGAAGATATTAGTTTTTTGGTGCACAAATACATATAGAAATAATGTATAAAAGAAAGATATTGCACTACCCCAAAACCACCACCCCCAAAACTAATTAAAAAGAAGAAAGAAGAGAAAAAAAACACAATAAACAAGCTCAATAATGTACTTTTATTTTGCCAGCAGAAACAAAATTATGTACATTAATTTACTAGCTTCAAAAAATATTCTACAAGATATTTGGTGCTACATTAGCAAAACAGTTAGCAATTGGGTTTTAAGGGCCCTGCTCATAGGAGCTTACAATCCAAAATGTATCTAAACCTTAGAGTGGACACAGCTTTACTTTCAGTGTATAACAGGTAACATTTCATAGTACAACTCACCACTCCAGCCTAGCATTCCAACATAATATTTAAAAAGGCACATATTCAAAATATAACACCCACCACCAGTCCACAATCCACACCCATACATTGGTGACCATGTTCTGCTGGAAGCTGCATTTCTGTGTACATGATTAAGCAATGAGATCAAAGAGTAGAAGGTCAGCACATGCTCCCACACCATGTTTGCATGGTCAGACAGGAACAATACACACAAAACATTGACAGCATGGCCACATAAACCCACTTTTGATGGAAAAAATGCACAAGAATTTCAGCAAACAAACAGCCCTAGTTGGGCGTTTGTCAATATGCACAATATCATTCCTTCTCCCCCACAAATCAAAGCAAAAAAACCTGGCCTTCTCAGGCCAAACAAACCCCCCCTACTGCAGCCCTTTATATAAGATAGGTTGTATTGTTAGCACACTGACACATGCCCAATAGAAGTACACGCCCACCAGTATCTTTCAATTTGTTTCTTCATGTATATCTAAAGTGGTTGCACCTGATGAGCAGGTAAACATAATACTATTTGCAACTGTGTTAGCCCTTGGCTATGTGCATCAAATCTCCAACTACAGGCCAAATATCAAAGTGCATTTGCATGCACATAAACAAAGCAACAGTTTTCTACCCTACAAATTAAAATGTCCAAGTCCCTGGGCATGGTTAGTGCTAACAAACATTAACATCAGTCCCTGGCTGCAATGAGCTTCCAATCTAAAGTACAAAACTAACTTTCTTACATTAGAGACTATTTTGACAGGAGACAAATAAAATACCAGCATGTCTTTGGATTGTGGTGAGAAACCCACACAGGGAGAACATATAAACTTCAACACAAGCATTGGGATGTTGGGGAATTGAACCAGTAACCCCAGTACTGCTAGATGGAATTGCTACCCATGTAGCCAGCGGGCAGCCTCACACGTGTTGCCTGCATCTCTGTGGTGTGAACTAGCCCTAAGTCCATAGCCATGCTCAGTGTCGCAAGCAATATACAATATATTGTCTGAAGTATTGGGACGCCTGCCTTTATACCCACATGAACTGTAATGGCATCCCAGTCTTAGTCCATAGGTTTCAAAATTCATCTGGCCCACCCTTTGCAGCTATAACAGCTTCAACTCTTCTGGGAAGGCTGTCCACAAGGTTTAGGAGTGTGTCCTTGGGAATGTTTGACCATTCTTCCATAAGTGCATTTGTGAGGTCAGGCACTGATGTTGGACAAGAAGGCCTGGCTTACAGTCTCCGCTCTAATTCATTCCCAAGGTGTTCTGTTGTGTTGAGGTCAGGACTCCGTGCAGGCCAGTCAAGTTCCTCCACCCCAAACTTACTCATCCATAGCTTTATGGACCTTGCTTTGTGCACTGGTCCAAATCATTTGGTGGAGGGGGATTATGATGTGGGGTTGTTTTTCAGGGGTTGGGCTTGGCCTCTTAGTTCCAGTGAAGGGAACTCTTAAGGCATCAGCATACCAAGACATTTTAGGCAATTTCATGTTCCCAACTTTGTGGGAACAGTTTGGGGATGGCCCTTCCTGTTCCAACATGACTGCACACCAGTGCACAAAGCAAGGTCCATTTTTTGGGAATGAAAATCGGCGCTATTATAGTCCAATGCAAGTTTTAGCCATTGATTCTAATGGTACAATTGTAACTTTCCCAAATAAATCCTTTTAATGTGAGATGAAATGTATCTTTCTCTGAAAAAATGTTTCCTTTGCAACATTGTTGCTTCTACTTAATCTATTTTGTTTTTAACCTCTTTGCGCCCACGCTATAGCCGAAAGATGGCTACAGCGCGGACGTCCTCCTGTTTATTTCCGCGATGCATGCTCGGGAAAATTCTGTGCTGGCCGTATCCCTTGGACACAGCCAGTCACAGATCGCTGTAAATGGCCAATGACAGATAGCGGCCATTTACAGCGCGATCGGAGCTTCCGATGAGAGATGATCTCATATGTAAACATATGAAATCATCTCTCATTGCCGGCTCTCCCTCCTCACACAGAGACAGCGTGTGAGGAGGGAGAGCGAATGGCTGCAGCGGTGAGTGTCAGGAAAAAAAAAAGGAAAATAAAGTGACCACAGTACCTGTCAGTGCCATCTGTCCCCACTGCCATCTGTCCCCACTATCTGTCCCCACTGCCATCTGTCCCCACTGCCATCTGTCAGTGCCATCTGTCCCCACTGCCATCTGTTCCCACTGCCATCTGTCAGTGCCATCTGTCCCCACTGCCATCTGTCCTCACTGCCATCTGTCAGTGCCATCTGTCCCCACTGCCATCTGTTTCCACTGCCATCTGTTCCCACTGCCTTCTGTCCCCACTGCCATCTGTCCCCAGTGCCACCTGTCAGTGCCATCTGTCCCCAGTGCCACGTATAAGTGCCATCTGTCATTAGTGCCACATATTAGTGCCATCTGTCATCAGTGCACATATCAGTGCCATCTGTCATCAGTGCCACCTGTCAGTGTCACGTGCCATCTGTTATCAGTGTCAGGTGTCATCAGTGCCACATATTAGTGCCATCTGTCATCAGTGCCACATATTAGTGTCATTTGTCATCAGTGCCACGTATTAGTACCATCTGTCATCAGTGCCACATATTAGTGCATCTGTCATCAGTGCCACGTATTAGTGCCATCTGTCATCAGTGCCACGTGTCATCAGTGCCACATATTAGTGCCATCTGTCATCAACCTTGGAATGTCTACTTTCAAAAAAGGGGTCATTTGGGGGGTATTTGTACTTTCCTGGCATGTTAGGGTCTCAAGAAATGAGAGGCCGTCAGTACTTCAGGTGTGATCAATTTTTTATGATTTACACCACAGCTTGTAGACTCTCCAACTTTCACACAGACCAAATAGTATCCACTAATTTGGGTTATTTTGTACCAAAGATAGGTAGCAATATAAATTGTGGCCAAAATTTATGAAGAAAAATTAATAATTTGCAAAATTTTATCACAGACACTAAGAAAAATGTGTTTTTTTTTCAAAATTTTCTGGCTTTTTTTATTTATAGCGCAAAAAATAAAAAACCCAGAGGTGATCAAATACCACCAAAAGAAAGCTCTATTTGTATGAAAAAAAGGATAAAAAATTAATTTGGGTACAGTATTACATGACTGCGTAATTGTCATTCAAAGTGTGAGAGCACTGAAAGCTGAAAATTGGTCTGGGCAGGAGGGGGGGTTTAAGTGCCCAGTTGTCAAGTGGTTAAGAATACTAGAATGTGGGATGTTTTGGTGTTTTGGTAAAATATATTTTTCTCTGTCACTTTCACTTGTTACTCTCCATCTCACAACAATCTTTACCCAAACTGACAACAGGTGTCTTTACAAACCACAAACAATACCATTGCTGATGCAAATTTGCACAATTTTTTGTGCTTTTTATTATTTCCAAATAATCATAATTTGAGCCCAAAAAATGTGATATGTGTACCAACATCAGAAATCAAAATGTAATTCCCAAAAATTTGAGGGTAACATCACTATTCTACACTGACCCACCAAATATCACAGAATAGATTGAGAAGAATAACTATTGAGTAATGTAATTCCATCACCTGTATGTCCAGAGAAATGCAGTATTTATGTGTATTTATGTGTAGGAGGTTTTCACATGTGGCAGCTTCGTGGCTTAGAGGTTAGAACTTCTGCTTAGCATCTCTGAGGGTCTGGGTTTGAATCCAAAAAATGCTGCTTCATGTAGAGAAGTTGTCTCATTTCCATATGATGTTAAACATAACTCACACACTGACTCAGGTCCTAAAACTATGTCTAAATGTAGGAGGGTTCCACCACCATTGTGAATATTGCCAGATACACTATCTAGCCAAAAGTATTGGGACACCTGCCTTTACACACACATGAACTTTAATGGCAGCCCAGTCTAAAGCCTCTTACACACGATCGGATTTTCGGCAGGGAATTGTGTGATGACAGACTGTTGGCCTAAAATCCGACTGTTAGTACACTCCATCAGACAATTGTTGTCCAACTTTCTGCCAACAAATGTTGGATGGCAGGCTAGTAAATTTTTGGTGGACAACGGTCTGTTGTCAGATTTTCCTAATGTCTGTACACAAGTCCATCACACAAAAGTTGAAAGTGTAAACACGCATGCTCGGAATCAATGCTCACCAAACATAGCAGAAGGTGCCCAAAGGGTGGCACTCAAGAGTTGAAATTCCTTGTAATTCTTCATTCCTTGTATGCAAGACAAGTTCCTGGTACACGCAATTTAGACAAAAGTCTTAGGCTTTGTTGGCCAACAATCTGATCATGTGTACGAGGCTTTAGTCTGTAGGGTTGAAAATTCATTTGGCCCACCCCTTGCAGCTAGAACAGCTTCTAGGAAGGCTAGGAAGGCTGTCCACAAGGTTTGGTGGAGGGGGGATTATGTTATGTGGTTGTTTTTCAGAGGCTGGGCTTAGCCCAGTAAAGGCAACTCTTAAGCCGTCAGCATACCAAGACATTTTGAACAATTTCACGCTCCCAACTTTGTGGGAACAGTTTGGGGATGGCCCCTTCCTGTTACAACATGACTGTGCACCAGTGCACAAAGCAAGGTCCATAAAGACATGGATTTGCGAGTTTGGGGTGGAGGAACTTGACTAGCCTTCACAGTGTCCTGACCTAAACCTGATAGAACACCTTTGGGATGAACTAGAGCAGAGACTGCTAGTCGGGCCTTCTCATCCAACATCAGTGCCTGACCTCACAAATGCACTTCTAGAGAAATGGTCAAACATTCCCATAGACACACTCCTAAACCTTGTGGACAGCCTTCCCAGAAGAGTTGAAGCTGTTATAGCTGCAAAAGGGTGGGCCAACTCAATATTGAACCCTACGGACGAAGACTGGGATGCCATTAAAGTTCATGTGCGTGTAAAGGCAGGTGTCGCAATACTTTTGGCAATAATATATATATATATATATACATACATATATATATATATATATATATATATATATATATATATATATATATATATATACACATTTTCAAGGCTAGTCGATGATGATAATAAAAACCCCATGATGAATTAAATAGTAGTGAGCGGCATTCATTAACACAAGCTTACAAAGTGAGACACATGTCATAAACACACACTCCTCATCCATGGTGCTCGGCAGGATTAGCACTCCCTTGCCATTTAATTCTTTAGATTTCTAGCATGCCAGGGGGCCTATGTTTCCCCTTCACCATGCCACATGCAGCCACTAATCTGCCTCCCATGGGAGGACTAAATAATGTGGAAGGGGTCATATCATCCTTTACAACAAGGACTGAAGACCTCTACAGAGCCCAGAAGGGCATAGTAGGGGACGAAGGGAGAAGCTGGATTATTCATACAAAAAGGTAAGTATGGCAGCTGATCCATTTGAGGTACAGACAAAGAGATGAAGTGACCGATGAACAAGAAGCAGAAATCAGGGGGGTGTTTGAAGGTAATCTGACAGCACTAGAGATGTATTGGGTGCACTGCACTATTGTCTGTTGCTTTGACAGAGCAGATGTTACTGGACAGAGGACAGCATAGCAGGCTGTTGACACTTCCAGCTGTGACTTACATCAAAGAAATTTTAAAAGGGACAGTTCCTACAGATAAAAGAGCAGGGCATGCGTGTTAAAAGACAAGAAAAAAAAAGAGCGTTAACATTCAGCTGGCTGTATACCAGCAGATTGTTCTCTAGCAAAGCATCGGAATTGTGTTTTGCTAGTACTACAAAGTGAAACATAGAAGTGTGATGGCAGAAAAAAGTCCAAGTGGTCCATTGAGTCTGACCCTTTTTTCATTTTATTTTTGTTTTTTATTTTTTTGGTTTTACTTTTTTTGTCTCAGTATAGATCTATATTTGCCCCAAGCATGTCTGAATCCATTCACTGTTGACTGACTCACTGGGGTTGATTTACTAAAGGCAACTCGATTGTGCACTTTGAAAAGTGCAGTTGCTCTCCAAGTGCAATTGCTCCAGAGCTTAGTAAATGAGGTAAAAGTTAATTTTGCAAAGAATACCCAATCACATGCAAGGAAAATAGAAAAAAAACTGTATTTTTGCTTGCACGTGATTGGATGATGGAAGTCAGCAAAGCTTCTGCTCATTTACTAAGCTCTGGAGCAATCGCTCTTGCAGAGTGCAACTGCACTTTGCAAAGTGCACAGTCAATTTGCCTTTAGTAAATCAACCCCACTACCTCTGCTGGAAGTCTATTCCAAGCATCAACTACTCTTTAGGTAAATTAACACTTTCTAGTATTCATTTCAAATTTTCCTCCTGCTGGTTTGAGGTCATGTCCCTACATTCTTGATTTTAGCTTCATATTAAAAGTACTGCCCTCCTCACACTTTTAAAACTGTATTATACCCCAAAACCAAAAATATAACATATTGCAGCTTACCAATCATTAGATGTGGTGACTGCATTTGTTTTCTTGTTTTAGGCTTTTTCCCCCTCTGTTTTCACCTGGTGATCTGGCCAGTAAACACACCTCCTATATTAGAGTGCCTATACTCCTGATCAGGGATGACGAACCTTGGCACCCTAGATGTTTTGGAACTACATTTCCCATGATGCTCACAGTATGCTGCAGTATAGTTGAGCATCATGGAAAAAATGTAGTTCCAAAACATCTGGGGTGCCAAGGTTCGCCATCCCTGCTCTAGATGAATGTGCACAGGGGCACCTTTGGACAGCAGCATTGTCAGTATGGGGGAAAGGAGGTGTTAGATGGAGGAGTAGATTTAAATACACTAACAAAATGAAGCCGAACTCCAGCTAGCAAAATTTATAAGCAGTTACAGTTTTTTCCTTTTGGGATAAAGGTTTTACATAAATAAATAAAAGCTGATTATTGTACACACCCTGTCAGTAGTAAATGGTTTGTCTCAAATCTCTAACAGCTACAACTGCAAAACAGCTTGTTCTTTTGATCGACAACAGACTTACTGGCCACATCACAAGGTGAGAATAAAAGATATAAAGCTTAAAAAAAAACAACTAATGCAGCCATCACATCTTAGAAATAGTAAGCTGCAATATAATAAATGTTTGCTTTTGAGTTTAATACTGATTTAATGTATTTAACCACTTCAAAACTGGTCACTTTCACCCCCTTCCTGCCCGGGCCAATTTTCAGCTTTCAGCGCTGTTGGACTTTGAATGACAATTGCACGGTCATGCAACGTTGTACCCAAACACATTAGTTTATTATTTTTTTGAGACAGATAGAGCTTTCTTTTGGTGATATTTAATCACCACTGTTTTTTTTATTTTTTTGCTAAAAAACGAAAAAAGACAAAAAATTTTGATTTTTTTTTTTTTTTAAGCTGGTCATACACCATACAATTTTCTTATTCAATTTTCTTTAGATTTACCTTCAATTATGTAGTATAAGGGCCTGTCTGATTGCATACAAATTGAAAGTGTTTAGGTTTGACCTCATATTATATGGTTTTGGTAAATCTAAAGGAAAGTTGTACAAGAGAACTGTATAATGTATGGCCAGCCTTAGTTTCTGCTATAAAATTTTGTACATAAGTAATTTTTCTCCTTCACTGATGTGCGCTCATGAGGCTGCACTCATGGGCACTGATGAGGCCACACTGATGCGCACTGATGAAGTTCCACTGATGAGGAAGCACTAATATGCAGCACTGATGGGCACTGATAGGTGGCACTGATAGGCAGCACTGATGGGCACTGATAGGTGGCACTGATAGGCAGCACTGATGGGCACTGATAGGTGGCACTGATAGGCAGCACTGATGGGCACTGATTGGTTTGCACTGATATGCAGCACTGACGAGCACTAATATGCAGCACTGATGGGCATGAGAGGTGGCATTGATATGCAGCACTGATGAGCACTGATAGGCAGCACTGATGGGCACTGATAGGCGGCACAGATAGGCGGCACTGATGGACACTGATGGGTGGCACTGATGGGTGGGACTGATGAGCAGGCACTAATGGGGAATGAAAGGCAGCACTAACTGGCATCACTGATGGGCACTGACTGGCATCACTGCTGGGCACTGACTGGCATCACTGCTGAGCACTGTTGTGGCTGCACTGATTATCTGTGCAGATCTCCCCTGTGAGGAAATGCCACTGATCGGCTCTCCTCTCCTCACACGCTGTCAGTGTAAGGAGAGGAGAGCCAATAACCGGCATTTGCTTGTTTACATGTGATCAGTTGTGATTGGACACAGCTGATCACATGGGTATAGAGTCTTGGCTCTCTACAGGGATCGGTAATGCGCCGTGTCCCAAGTACACGGTGCACCGCCAATTGTCACAATGCGCGCCGCGAGTGTGACAACGTCATCCTAGAATGAGAGAGACACCTTGTGCCCTGTCATTTTTTATAGAGCGGGCAGGAGGTGGTTAAAGGTTTCAGTCATGGGGTTGATTTACTAAAGGCAAATAGACTGTGCACTTTGCAAAGTGCCGTTGCCCTCTGCAAGTGCAGTTGCTCCAAGAGTTTGTAAATGAAGTAAAGCTTCACTTTGCAAAGAATAACCAAATCACATGCAAGGATAATTTAACCACTTGCCGACCGCCGCACGACTATATACGTCGGCAGAATGGCACGGGCAGGCAAAAGGACTTACATGTACGTCCTTGCCTGCCCGCGGGTGGGGGGTCCGATCGGACCCCCCCCCGGTGCCTGCGGCGGTCGGCAAATGTCCCCCGGCGATCGGAGGTGAGGGGGAGGCCATCCATTCGTGGCCCCCCCCTCGCGATCGCTCCCAGCCAATGGGATCATTTCCCTGCCTCTGTATTGTACACAGAGGCAGAGGAAATGATGTCATCTCTCCTCGGCTCGGTATTTTCCGTTCCGGGCCGAGGAGAGAAGACTGAAATGTGAGTGCACAACACACACACACACAGTAGAACATGCCAGGCACACAAAACACCCCGATCCCCCCCCCGATCGCCCCCCGATCCCCCCCCCAATCACCCCCCCCCCCTGTCACAAACTGACACCAGCAGGTTTTTTTTTTTTTTTTTTTTTTTTTTTCTGATTACTGTATTGGTGTCAGTTTGTGACAGTTAGTGTCAGGGCAGTGAGTGTTAGGCCCCCTGTAGGTCTAGGGTACCCCCCTAACCCCCCCTAATAAAGTTTTAACCCCTTGATCACCCCCCGTCACCAGTGTCGCTAAGCGATCATTTTTCTGATCGCTGTATTAGTGTCGCTGGTGATGCTAGTTAGGGACGTAAATATTTAGGTTCGCCGTCAGCGTTTTATAGCGACAGGGACCCCCATATACTACCTAATAAATGTTTTAACCCCTTGATTGCCCCCTAGTTAACCCTTTCACCACTGATCACTGTATAACCGTTACGGGTGACGCTGGTTAGTTTGTTTATTTTTTATAGTGTCAGGGCACCCGCCGTTTATTACCGAATAAAGATTTAGCCCCCTGATCGCCCGGCGGTGATATGCGTCGTCCCAGGCAGCGTCAGATTAGCGCCAGTACTGCTAACACCCACGCACGCAGCATACGCCTCCCTTAGTGGTATAGTATCTGTACGGATCAATATCTGATCCGATCAGATCTATACTAGCGTCCCCAGCAGTTTAGGGTTCCCAAAAACACAGTGTTAGCGGGATCAGCCCAGATACCTGCTAGCACCTGCGTTTTGCCCCTCCGCCCGGCTCGGCCCAGCCCACCCAAGTGCAGTATCGATCGATCACGGTCACTTACAAAACACTAAACGCATAACTGCAGCGTTCGCAGAGTCAGGCCTGATCCCTGCGATCGCTAACAGTTTTTTTGGTAGCGTTTTGGTGAAATGGCAAGCACCAGCCCCAGGCAGCGTCAGGTTAGTGCCAGTAGCGCTAACACCCACGCACCGTACACCTCCCTTAGTGGTATAGTATCTGAACGCATCAATATCTGATCCGATCAGATCTATACTAGCGTCCCCAGCAGTTTAGGATTCCCAAAAACGCAGTGTTAGCGGGATCAGCCCAGATACCTGCTAGCACCTGCGTTTTGCCCCTCCGCCTGGCCCAGCCCAGCCCACCCAAGTGCAGTATCGATCGATCACTGTCACTTAAAAAAACACTAAACGCATAACTGCAGCGTTCGCAGAGTCAGGCCTGATCCCTGTGATCGCTAACAGTTTTTTTGGTAGCGTTTTGGTGAACTGGCAAGCACCAGCCCCAGGCAGCGTCAGGTTAGTGCCAGTAGCGCTAACACCCACGCACGCACCGTACACCTCCCTTAGTGGTATAGTATCTGAACTGATCAATATCTGATCCGATCAGATCTATACTGGCATCCCCAGCAGTTTAGGGTTCCCAAAAACGCAGTGTTAGTGGGATCAGCCCAGATACCTGCTAGCACCTGCGTTTTGTCCCTCCGCCCAGCCCACCCAAGTGCAGTATCGATCGATCACTGTCACTTACAAAACACTAAACGCATAACTGCAGCGTTCGCAGAGTCAGGCCTGATCCCTGCGATCGTTAACAGTTTTTTTGGTAGCGTTTTGGTGAACTGGCAAGCGCCAGCGGCCTAGTACACCCCGGTCGTAGTCAAACCAGCACTGCAGTAACACTTGGTGACGTGGCGAGTCCCATAAGTGCAGTTCAAGCTGGTGAGGTGGCAAGCACAAATAGTGTCCCGCTGCCACCAAGAAGACAAACACAGGCCCGTCGTGCCCATAGTGCCCTTCCTGCTGCATTCGCCAATCCTAATTGGGAACCCACCACTTCTGCAGCGCCCATACTTCCCCCATTCACATCCCCAACCAAATGCAGTCGGCTGCATGAGAGGCATTTTTATGTCCTCCCGAGTACCCCTACCCAGCGAACCCCCCAAAAAAGATGTCGTGTCTGCAGTAAGCGCGGATATAGGCGTGACACCCGCTATTATTGTCCCTCCTGTCCTGACAATCCTGGTCTTTGCATTGGTGAATGTTTTGAACGCTACCATTCACTAGCTGAGTATTAGCGTAGGGTACAGCATTGCACAGACTAGGACACACTTTCACAGGGTCTCCCAAGATGCCATCGCATTTTGAGAGACCCGAACCTGGAACCGGTTACAGTTACAAAAGGTACAGTTACAAAAAAAGTGTAAAAAAAAAAAACACAAACAAAAATATAAAATAAAAAATAATAGTTGTCGTTTTATTGTTCTCTCTCTATTCTCTCTCTCTCTATTCTCTCTATTGTTCTGCTCTTTTTTACTGTATTCTATTCTGCAATGTTTTATTGTTATTATGTTTTATCATGTTTGCTTTTCAGGTATGCAGTTTTTTATACTTTACCGTTTACTGTGCTTTATTGTTAGCCATATTTTTGTCTTCAGGTACAGCATTCACGACTTTGAGTGGTTATACCAGAATGATGCTTGCAGGTTTAGGTATCATCTTGGTATCATTCTTTTCAGCCAGCGGTCGGCTTTCATGTAAAAGCAATCCTAGCGGCTAATTAGCCTCTAGACTGCTTTTACAAGCAGAGAGAATGCCCCCCCCCCCCCCCCCATCGTCTTCCGTGTTTTTCTCTGGCTCTCCTGTCTCAACAGGGAACCTGAGAATGCAGCCGGTGATTCAGCCAGCTGACCATAGAGCTGATCAGAGACGAGAGTGGCTCCAAACATCTCTATGGCCTAAGAAACCGGAAGCTACGAGCATTTTATGACTTAGATTTCGCCGGATGTAAATAGCGCCATTGGGAAATTGGGGAAGCATTTTATCACACCGATCTTGGTGTGGTCAGATGCTTTGAGGGCAGAGGAGAAATCTAGGGTCTAATAGACCCCAATTTTTTCAAAAAAGAGTACCTGTCACTACCTATTGCTATCATAGGGGATATTTACATTCCCTGAGATAACAGTAAAAATGATTAAAAAAAAAAAAAAATGAAAGGAACAGTTTTAAAATAAGATAAAAAAGCAAAAAAATAATAAAAAAAAAAAAATAAAAAAAAAAAAAAAGCACCCCTGTCCCCCCTGCTCTCGCGCTAAGGCGAACGCAAGCGTCGGTCTGGCGTCAAATGTAAACAGCAATTGCACCATGCATGTGAGGTATCACCGCGACGGTCAGATCGAGGGCAGTAATTTTAGCAGTAGACCTCCTCTGTAAATCTAAAGTGGTAACCTGTAAAGGCTTTTAAAGGCTTTTAAAAATGTATTTATTTTGTTGCCACTGCACGTTTGTGCGCAATTGTAAAGCATGTCATGTTTGGTATCCATGTACTCGGCCTAAGATCATCTTTTTTATTTCATCAAACATTTGGGCAATATAGTGTGTTTTAGTGCATTAAAATGTAAAAAAGTGTGTTTTTTCCCCAAAAAATGCGTTTGAAAAATCGCTGCGCAAATACTGTGTGAAAAAAAAAAATTAAACACCCACCATTTTAATCTGTAGGGCATTTGCTTTAAAAAAATATATAATGTGTGGGGGTTCAAAGTAATTTTCTTGCAAAAAAAAATAATTTTTTCATGTAATCAAAAAGTGTCAGAAAGGGCTTTGTCTTCAAGTGGTTAGAAGAGTGGGTGATGTGTGACATAAGCTTCTAAATGTTGTGCATAAAATGCCAGGACAGTTCAAACCCCCCCCCAAATGACCCCATTTTGGAAAGTAGACACCCCAAGCTATTTGCTGAGAGGCATGTCGAGTCCATGGAATATTTTATATTGTGACACAAGTTGCGGGAAAGAGACAAATTTTTTTTTTTTTTTTTTTTTTTTGCACAAAGTTGTCACTAAATGATATATTGCTCAAACATGCCATGGGAATATGTGAAATTACACCCCAAAATACATTCTGTTGCTTCTCCTGAGTACGGGGATACCACATGTGTGAGACTTTTTGGGAGCCTAGCCGCGTATGGGACCCCGAAAACCAAGCACCGCCTTCAGGCTTTCTAAGGGCGTAAATTTTTGATTTCACTCTTCACTGCCTATCACAGTCTCGGAGGCCATGGAATGCCCAGGTGGCACAAACCCCCCCCAAATGACCCCATTTTGGAAAGTAGACACCCCAAGCTATTTGATGAGAGGTATAGTGAGTATTTTGCAGACCTCACTTTTTGTCACAAAGTTTTGAAAATTAAAAAAAGAAAAAAAAAATTTTTTTTTTTGTCTTTCTTCATTTTCAAAAACAAATGAGAGCTGCAAAATACTCACCATGCCTCTCAGCAAATAGCTTGGGGTGTCTACTTTCCAAAATGGGGTCATTTGGGGGGGGTTTGTGCCACCTGGGCATTCCATGACCTCCGAAACTGTGATAGGCAGTGAAGAGTGAAATCAAAAATGTACACCCTTAGAAATCCTGAAGGCGGTGATTGGTTTTCGGGGTCCCGTACGCGGCTAGGCTCCTAAAAAGTCCCACACATGTGGTATCCCCATACTCAGGAGAAGCAGCAGAATGTATTTTGGGGTGCAATTCCACATATGCCCATGACCTGTGTGAGCAATATATCATTTAGTGACAACTTTGTGCAAAAAAAAAAAAAATAAATAAATAAATTGTCACATTCCCGCAACTTGTGTCAAAATATAAAATATTCCATGGACTCAACATGCCTCTCAGCAAATAGCTTGGGGTGTCTACTTTCCAAAATGGGGTCATTTGGGGGGGGTTTGTGCCATCTGGGCATTTTATGGCCTTCAAAACTGTGATAGGTAGTGAGGAGTAAAATCAAAAATGTACGCCCTTAGAAATCCTGAAGGCAGTGATTGGTTTTCGGGGCCCCGTATGCGGCTAGGCTCCCAAAAAGTCCCACACATGTGGTATCCCCATACTCAGGAGAAGCAGCTAAATGTATTTTGGGGTGCAATTCCACATATGCCCATGGCCTGTGTGAGCAATATATCATTTAGTGACAACTTTTTGTAATTTTTTTTTTTTTTTTTTTTTTTGTCATTATTCAATCACTTGGGACAAAAAAAATGAATATTCAATGGGCTCAACATGCCTCTCAGCAATTTCCTTGGGGTGTCTACTTTCCAAAATGGGGTCATTTGTGGGGGTTTTGTACTGCCCTGCCATTTTAGCACCTCAAGAAACGACATAGGCAGTCATAAATTAAAGGCTGTGTAAATTCCAGAAAATGTACCCTAGATTGTAGGCGCTATAACTTTTGCGCAAACCAATAAATATACACTTATTGACATTTTTTTTACCAAAGACATGTGGCCAAATACATTTTGGCCTAAATGTATGACTAAAATTGAGTTTATTGGATTTTTTTTAGAACAAAAAGTAGAAAATATCATTTTTTTTCAAAATTTTCGGTCTTTTTCCGTGTATAGCGCAAAAAATAAAAACGGCAGAGGTGATCAAATACCATCAAAAGAAAGCTCTATTTGTGGGAAGAAAAGGACGCAAATTTCGTTTGGTTACAGCATTGCATGACCGCGCAATTAGCAGTTAAAGCGACGCAGTGCCAATTTGTAAAAAGTGCTCTGGTCAGGAAGGGGGTAAATCCTTCCGGGGCTGAAGTGGTTAAAAAACAGCATTTTTGCTTGCACATGATTGGATGTTGGAAGTCAGCAGAGCTTCTGCTCATTTGCTAAGCTCTGGAACAACTGCTCTTGCAGAGTCTATTTGCCTTTAGAAAATCAACCCCCATGTCTCTCCTTTCCCTTCTTTGCTCAAGCCTGTACAATTTAAGTTCCTGAAGCATCTCTTGATATTTGTTATCCCCCACAAATTTGACTTATTTTGTTGTCAGCCTCTGGACTTGTTTTCTGTCTTATCAGTAGCTTTTTTGTAAGTAAGGT
This sequence comes from Aquarana catesbeiana, assembly GCF_042186555.1. Taxonomy (NCBI): domain Eukaryota; kingdom Metazoa; phylum Chordata; class Amphibia; order Anura; family Ranidae; genus Aquarana; species Aquarana catesbeiana. The sequence goes on along the minus strand of NC_133324.1, from coordinate 350,996,811 downwards.
CTCATGAACTATAGTTCTAGAGTAGTGCAACTTCCTTTGCAAATCAGCTCTTAAGCATCAATAGAATACTTTTTGAAAAACATGTATTTTACACACAATAACCTACAGCATATATAAGAAGAATCATCAAGCAATTATTAACCGCTTGCCGACCGGCTTACGCCGATATACGTCGGCAGAAGGGCACATGCAGGCAGAGGCGGCTCTCTAATTAGGCAAAAAAGGCGGCCACCTAAGGGCCTCGCGCTCCCAGGGGCCTCGTGGCCGCCTAATTTGCCTGCTGTGTGTGGGAGAGAGGGAATATCCCCGGTCAGTGTCCCCAAGCTGGCAGGGTGAGCGCGCTGCCTGCTGCAGACAAATTGTACAGGAGGTGGAGGCGGAGCTGCTGAGCCGGCCACTGCTGAACCCACCAGGACGTAGGGGGGACTGTACTGGGGGGCAGAGAGGCCTTGTGAAAATGCTGCTTGCTCCGGAGTCCGCACCACTGCAGACAGCCGTGACACCCGCTGGCCGCCGGTACACTGTCTATGTGCAGCGGTGCGGTGCGAGTATGCTGCTGTGTGTCCAACCGACCAACGCATTCACTTCCCTGTCAGGCGGAGTGATCTCCGCCTGACAGGGGTTTCCTAGTCCCGCCCGGCGCTATGTCATTCACAGGCCGGGATGAAAGAGCAGAGGAGATTGCTGCACAGACCTGCAAGGAGCCAGTGAAGCGCCGTGCAACAGTGCAAGTAAGTTTGCAGAGACTTAAAACCTTTCCCAAGGCACTATTGTCATAGTGGCTTAGATGTGTCAACTGCCTGAAGTGTTTAACTCTTTAGGGGGGGAGGGGGGTAATTTACATTGGTATTTGTAATATGCAGCATGGAGGGGGTTATTGCATTACTACATTAGTGACTAGTGGCCGTTAATTAACCCCTTTGTGCTGCATTAGTGGTACCCGTATCAGAGTTAATTAACCCCTATATGGTGCAGCATGAAAGGGCTCACAAACTCTGATACCGGTGCCACTAATGCAGCACAAAGGGGTTAATTAACTGCCACTAGTCACTAATGCATCAGTGTGTATTTGATACTACCCCCCACATACACTCCACACCCCTCTCATGTACATACTACCCACCGCCATACACTCCGCACCCCTCTCATGTACATACTACCCCCCACATACACTCTGCACCCCTCTCATGTACATACTACCCCCCACATACACTCCGCACCCCTCCCATGTACATACTACCCCCCACATACACTCCGCACCCCTCTCATGTACATAATACCCACCGCCATACACTCCGCACCCCTCTCATGCACATACTACCCCCCACATACACTCCGCACCCCTCTCATGTACATACTACCCCCCACAAACACTCCGCACCCCTCTCATGTACATACTACCCACCGCCATACACTCCGCACCCCTCTCATGTACATACTACCCCCCACATACACTCCGCACCCCTCTCATGTACATACTACCCACCGCCATACACTCCGCACCCCTCTCATGTACATACTACCCACCGCCATACACTCCGCACCCCTCTCATGTACATACTACCCCCCACATACACTCCGCACCCCTCTCATGTACATACTACCCCCCACATACACTCCGCACCCCTCTCATGTACATACTACCCACCGCCATACACTCCGCACCCCTCTCATGTACATACTACCCACCGCCATACACTCTGCACCCCTCTCAGGTACATAATACCCACCGCCATACACTCCGCACCCCTCTCATGTACATACTACCCTCCACCATACACTCCTCTCATGTACATATTACCCACCTATATACACTCTGCACCCCTCTCATGCAAAATACTACCCCCCAACATACACTCCAAGCCCCTCTCATGTACATACTACCCACCCGCATACCCTCCACTTTCCTCTCCTACTCAAGTTTACCGCCATTGTACAGTAGGGGCCCCTACTACGGAGAGGATGACCCTTGCCATACAGAAACATTTGTATGTGTGGCTAAATTATGCTACCTATTGGGCATGGCTTTTTAGTTTGATTAGAAATTTTAGTCATTTTTTTTTTTTTTTTTATTTCTTACAGTGTTATTTTTATTTTATTTTTTACAATCTTTTTATTTATTTTTTACGTTTTTTGGTGGGAGTTTTTTGGTTTCTTTGGTGAGATATTAGGGGTCTACACAGACCCCTGAAGTCTCACTTTTGAGACAGAGAAAGGAAATGAGGAAACACATTCCCAATTTCCTTTCTCTGTAGCCTCAGCTGCACTGCATATGAATCAACAGGAGACAGAGGCTCCTGTTAATTCATAAACTAAAGCATAGTAAACACAAATCAGTTCCAATCACTGGCTGTGTTCGTTTAGAAAAGGTAGGGGGCTTTTCCCGGCCTCCATCCTAAAGAGCCCCCCCACACACACACACAGCAGTCAGCGTGAGGGCAAAGGAGGGAAGTTGGCAGTGCTGTGGGGGGGCACACCGTTATTTTTTATCTTTTGAATTATTTTTCCCATTATGGGAGTGAGTGGGGCCTCATGTCTAAGTTTTGCCTAAGGCCTCACAAAGTCTAGAGCCGCCTCTGCATGCAGGCAGATTAACGTACTTGTACGTTGCCCTTTAAGAATCGGTTTGCAGGCGCGTGACCCTGCCGCGACCTCCATGAGTGTGATTGCGGGTCCCGCAGACTCGATGTCCGCGGGGATACCCGCGATCGTCTCACGGAGAGGAAGAACTGCCTAGTGACACTGACACTGATCACAGCTCCCTGTAATCGGGTCACACCGATGTGTCACACATAGCCCCTCCCCCCCACAGTTAGAATCACTCCCTAGGACACACTTAACCCCTACAGCGCCACCTAGTGGTTAACCTCTTTGCTGCCAGTCACATTTACACAGTAATTAATGCATTTTTAATTGCACTGATCGCTGTATAAATGTGAATGGTCCCAAAATCGCACCAAAAGTGACTGATCTGTCTGCCATAATGTCGCAGTCACGATAAAAATCGCTGATCGCCACCATTACTAGTAAAAAAAAAAAAGATTAATAAAAATGCCATAAAGCTATCCCCTATTTTGTAGACGCTATAACTATTGCGCAAACCAATCAATAAACGCTTATTGCGATTTTTTTTTACCAAAAATATGTAAAAGAATATGTATCGGCCTAAACTGAGGACAAAAATGTTTTTTTATATATTTTTTGGGGATATTTATTATAGCAAAAAGTAAAAAAAAAAATGTGTTTTTTTCAAAATTGTCACTATTTTATTGTTTGTAGCGCAAAATATAAAAACTTCAGAGGTGATCAAATACCACCAAAAGAAAGCTCTATTTGTGGGGGAAAAAGGACGTCAATTTTTTTTTGGGGAGCCACGTCGCACGACCGCGCAATTGTCAGTTAAAGTGACGGAGTGCTGAATCGCAAAAAGTGCTCTGGTCTTTGGGCAGCCAAATGGTCCGGGGTTTAAGTGGTTAAAGAAGAAAATAATGAGCATCCTTGGTAGATCTGAAACTAATGGGATCTTTATAAATGGCAATCGGTTGACTTTCTGACACCATCCTTTCTAAAATGAATGACACAATCCTATCTAGAATATAGATAAGATGTTATATTATTATGACAAAAAGATTAGATGACCGCAAGTTCAGCCTGTTCTTGGGAAAGTTCCTGAGTGATGTGTCCTGCTGTGGCTATTCCTCTCAACACATGGGTTTGTGACAGTTTGAGAGCTTACGTTTTTTTTATCCATTATTGGTCACAACAGATACAGAATACAAACGTAGCAAGTTATGCTCGAATCCTTGGTAATGTTTCAAATTCTTGCACAGGGCAACACATCATCTAAATTCACAGAGCTTTAAAGTAGAACTTCACTCTCCCAATCAACATTGTTTATTTTTAATCCTTATGCTGCTAGCATTAGTACGTAGATAGGAAAGTATATCATATTTTTTTGTTTTAAACTTTTTTTTAATTTTTTTTTTACATTTCTTCAGTTACTTCCTGGTTTCTTGCCTAGGAAAATTATGTCATATATCCCAGGAGTCTTCAGGAAGGGTTTTCTCAGCTAAGCACACCCTCCTGCCTGTATGCCTGAGCTAAGGCCACATGGATTCTAGGAAGTAAATGCTAAATCATTTGACCTTACTCCAGATGACCACAGCCAGAAATGCTAAGGGGTTGTTTTTCAAAGTGATTTTTCAACAAAATAAAACATAGGGACGTGGGTGAATGGGGGTGTTTGCTTTAAATATTAAAAATAAATTAAACAGTGTTTTTGGTTTGTGTTTAGAGGCAGCGACCATCCGCTTTAACACCAGCCTAAGGCATTTTATTTTCAGCCATGACTGACGATTTTTTTTTTTTTAAGAACACCTCTGCTGGTGTGTTAGCTTTGTGAATTGAGCCTAGTTTTAAGCTAGTAAATGGGCAAATACATGCATTATTTTTATGCTATGTGAGTTCTCTTTACGTTTCTGTTTGTAAAGCGCTGTGCAAACCCTTGGCGCTATATAAATCCTGTATAATAATAAAAATATCATAAGTGTGCGTAGCCTATTGCATAAAGCTCAAACACACATGTGCGTGTGTGTGTGTATATACATATATATATGTGTATAGGGCACTAGGGTAGTGGACAGTGTCGGTAGAGCAGTGGACAATGTCAGTAGGGCAGAGGTTGGTGTCAGTAGTTTATTTTTAATATTTTTTTATTATTACTTTTTTACAATTTAATTGTTTTATGATTTCTTAGAATTTTTTTACAATAATTTTTTTTTTTTGTTGTTTTTTTAGGAGCACCATTGGGGGTCTTTGGTGAAATATCAGGGGTCTAAACAGACCCCTGATGTCTCACTTTTGAGACAGAGAGAGGGACTGGGGACAGGGATTGCCCAGACCCTTTCTCTGCAGACAAGCAGCAGGGGGAATCTGTGCAGCACAAGGTGATTAGGGTGTGCCCAGGCACACCCGGAAGACCCTGTGAGCACGTCTATGAAAAATATAATTAATGTATTTCCTATATTTCTATTTGAGTCAGATCCCAGAGATCAAACATATATTGTAAGGGTAGACATCTATATTCCTTTTTTTCTAATTCAGACAAAGAAATGATATAATGTAGCTGTCTATATATTTAGTACAACATTGTTCTATAGAGGAGAGAGCCATAATGTGCCATGCTATTAACAAAGATTGGGATACACCACCAGCTCCTGATTCTTCATCCATATGGCAGAGCAGACATGACTTGTTCATAAACAGCTGTAGCTATGTATTACCTAGAGTAATGTCTAGAAACATGATGTCTCTGAGCACACAGCATCATGTATAGAGCACAAGTGTAATAGGATCCCATGTATGGCCTCCCCCCTCCTTTACATTACTATACTGATCAATGCGTTCATTCCACTTTATTCTTCAAACCAGCACTCCTCCATAAACGCTGTCAGAACTTCAACCTTTTCTAATTGTGCTTCATCCGTCTTTACCTTTCGCTTTGGTGTGCACATTTTGCATGTCATTTAAGAGGTAGGTGGGTATGCCTGTTTTTTTTTTTCATTCTATTCAGCCTGTGCTAATAGCATTATACATCATTTGTCTTACTCAGTAAGGAAAAGCGCTGTACATCATGCTGACTCAGTAAAGAATCGCAAAAAGCAGTGGCATTGAAAAAAGTGCAAGTGCACCCATAGCAAGCAAGCAATATGACTTTTAGAGACAGAAATCTGGTTCTTTGGGGTACTGCACTTTGTACAGTGGAGGGGATTTTTCTAAAACTGGTGTACACAGAATCTGGTGCAGCTGTGCATAGTAACCAATCAGCTTCCAGGTTTTATTGTCAAAGCCTAATTGAACAAGCTGAAGTTAGAAGCTGATTGGTTACTATCTACAGCTGCACGAGATTCTGGGTGCACCAATCTCCCCAAGTGTTGCTGCTGGTTGTTGCAAATTTTGCTGAATCATAAAGTAGTGCATTATATCTTCTATATCCAATGGTAAATTTCAGTTTATTGTTTGATAATGACAATTTAAACATCACAAATATTTGAGATGCAATTATTATTATATTATTATACAGGATTTATATAGCGCCGACAGTTTACGCAGTTTACAACATTAGGGCAGAACATACAAGTACAATACAATTCAATACAGGAGGAAACAGAGGGCCCTGCTCGTTAGAGCTTACAATCTAGATTCAATTTATATATGAGATGCAATCTATGACAGTAATATGTGAAAATAACTTTAAATATATTTAACTTCAATTTCAATCAAAATAAACATTTACTGTTGAATTATTTCTTCTTTAAATGTGCTTTACGTATTATATGTTTATTTTAAATTTACATTTAAATTAAACTTTTCATTCATTTTTAATTCAACGTGTTATATGTATATTATGTTTCTCTACCTTATATTACAGTAATGTTTTTATGCCTTTTTATGTAATAGAAACGCTTTCAGATTAATTAGAGCTTCTGCACACATAAATTTGTGTTGCATGTCCTTTAGAAAATGCATGAACACTTATTAAGATTGACCAATACCAAAATGCAACATGACATGAAAATGACTGCAATTCATGTGTATTCATATACATGCCTGTGTTTTTATCTGTCACTATTCATAAACTATGTATTTATCACTCTCTATAGTCGCTTACCCTGTAATAGCTACAGTTATATAAATGTATACTCATATAGATATTGGGGTTAATTTGTTAAAGAAGTAATTGTTAGTTAGCTCAGTGAAACCTGTATTTGCTTCTATTATGCAATCATGTACAATGGAAATGCTGATTTTGTAGAATCCTTTATTTATATATTTTTAATTCTCCTAAGTCTGCATGCTTTTAAGTGTTTAAAGGGAACACAGATTTACTTAGCTAAGTAAAAAATGTACTCATGCTAATAAAGGGAAAGACTAACATGTTTCAGTGAACACCTATTTAGGTTATTATTGTATTGTTTAGTATAAATTCGTTTTTAATGTGGCTTTCACATTTTTCATTCTCTTCTTTTATTTTCATTAAATGTTGAGATTAGTAGATTAAATACTAGGGGCAGAATATATTAGCTACTACAATGACTCTGTTTAGCAAAATACCATCCACATAGGGAATGTATTGTTTTTGGTAAACTGCAAGTCTCGTGGCATGGCAATAAGAGAAGAACCAAGGGCTATGCGGCTGCGCTTTTCAGGGACGTTTTGCAGTGCATTTTGTGTTTTTAAATCCTTGTTTTTTATGCATTTTTGCATGCAGTTTCCATGCATTTTGCGTTTTATGTTTTTTATTTTCTCTTTAAACATACTGTGAACATATGTATATGAACATGTATATAGCTAGTTGCTAAGGAAGGGGCCAGGAAGAAGGCCTCTGTGTTCTTAACAACCAATGAGTCATCAGCTGTCAGTAAAATTTCCCGCTGACAGCTGAATGTAAAAAAAAATTACCAGCAAAAAAAAATTGTGCAGAAAATGGCGTGGGGTCCCCCCCCAGGTCTATAACAGGCCCTTTGGGTCTAGCATGGATTTGGAGTGGACCCCCCCACCCGCCAGATTTAAAAATTTAGAAAGGGAGGGGGCGAGCAAGTGCCCTCCCCTCCTAAACCATACCAGGCCGCATGCCCTCAACATGGGGGAGGGAGGACCCAGAAAGCACCTTGCCCCTACGTTGATGGGGACAAGGGCCTCTTCCCGACAATCCATAAAAAGTACAAGCCATCAACTCGACAGCTTCTCCATAGAAAATTTTATTGTAGCATTATAGTAATAACATCATCCAAAATGCTGACGCGTTTCAGCCTAAGCCTTCATCAAAAGCAAGCTTTTGATGAAGGCTTAGGCTGAAACGTGTCAGCATTTTGGATGACGTTACTGCTATAATGCTACTATAAAATTTTCTATGGAGAAGCTGTCGAGTTGACGGCTTGTACTTTTTATGGATTCTCTGTGAGCTCAATTAGCAAGAGCACTGACCACTCTGCACACTAACTACATTATACAGCGACAGAGCTTGGGTGAGTTTTCTTTTGCTACTCTTCCCGACAACCCTGGCCAGTGGTTGTCGCAGTCTGCGGGCGAGGGGCTTATCGGAATCTGGAAGCCCCCCTTTAAGAAGGGGGTACCAGATCCCGCCCCCCCACGTGAATGGGTGTCAGGTACATCGTACAAAGCACCCACCCCCCTCTGGTCTGGTATGGTTCAGGAGGGGAAGGGGGCACTGGCTCGTCCCCTCCCTTTACTGACCACCCGGGCTGCATGCTCGGATAAGGGTCTGGTATGGACTTTGGGGGGGACCCCACACCATTGAGGGGGAGCTGCACCCAGAAGGTTTTTTTACTTTCATGCATAGAATGTATGAAGGTAAAAAACCTTCTGCCTTTAGTACCACTTTAATTGAACAAGCTGAGGTTAGAAGCTGATTGGCTACCAAACACAGCTGCACCCGATTTTGCACTCTTCAGTTTTAGTAAATCAACCCTAGGTCTAGGTACACTCACATAACTGAAGTGCATTGCAATTTTCAGGAGAAATTTAAACAAAAGGTAATAATGTACAGGCTACAGCTTAGGCACAATTAACATTTCTAAATGTACCTTGCAACATAGCGAATATTCACTTGAAGATCAGCTCCACTTTTAAAATGGGAAAATATAACAATTTCCTGTGATGGACAGGAAAAAAACATTTCTTTCTATCCATCTCTAGAGATATTACAAAGCTAATTGACATAATTTCAGGTTTCTTGGTGTTGTTCATTCCAGCCTTTGCACTTCTAAAAGTGTAAAATGATAAATCTGTCAAGATATAAGATAGCAGAGTTCTCATAGTATTTTATTTTTCAGATGATCTGAACCAAATACAACATTGTACATATGTTTCAAACATATCTCAGTACAATCACAGGGTCCTAAATTAGCAGGAGAAATCTGAGACAATGCTATATCACCATCTGCTGGTAAAAAAGTATTGTATTGTTCTTTTGAGTGGCCATGATGTGTGGGCCATAGTAGCAAAATCACATCTTCTTATGCCCTGTACACACGATCGGACATTCATCGGACATTCCGACGACAAATCCGACGGATTTTGGGCCAAACTTGTCTTGTATACACACGGTCGCACAAAGTTGGCGGAAAATCCGATCGTTCTGAACACGGTGCCGTAAAACACGTACGTCGGGACTATAAACGGGGCAGTAGCCAATAGCTTTAGTCTCTTCAATTATTCTGAGCATGCGTGGCACTTTGTGCGTCGGATTTGTATACACACGATCTGAATTTAAACGATCGGATTTTGTTGCCGGAAAATTTTATATCCTGCTCTGATCTTTGTGTGTCGGAAATTCCGACGGAAAAAGTCCGATGGAGCCCACACACGATCGGAATTTCCGACAACACAATCCGATCGCACTTTTTCCGTCGGAAAATTCAACAGTGTTTACAGGGCATAAGTCTGGTGAATAGTAAACCTGCCTGGAAATGTGCCAATATGGCTTTAATATTCCATCAAAAAAAATGAAACATGTAATTCATAGTTTGTTTCTTAACAAGCAGTTCCATCCAATAAGTAAGATCCATTGATGAACTGACCAATGTCCCAACCATCCTGATATCCACGCGATTGCCCCTGGATTTAAACCAAATAAAGGAGGAATGTATATGGACACACTTGGGGGGTGTAGTTTTGAAAAAAATGCATTTTGCTCAATGAAAGTGCACGTACATTTGTTCTGTGCCTATAGGACAATATAAATAAAACATATGTTATTAGGCCATTATAACAAATGTTATTAGGCCATTTCCTTTACTGGTTGAATGTTATTTCCTTAATTTAAAATTGAAATGTCTATGCTAGTTAGTGTCATCTATTGGCCAAGTGTGGTAGTTCCCATTTTAAATTGATGAAAAGCAAATGACTAGCACATAAAATAGCCTAAAAACATTATTATTTTTTTGCCTCATTTACAATGAACAAATGTACATGCACCTTCACTGGGCCAGTGACATTTGTATAAATACACCCCTAGGTTTATAGAATGGCATATCGAAGTGATTAAACACTTCTGTCTCCCTTATTCACTTTACCAAGATATCCTGTTGTGTTTTTTCTCTTGTATAGGTCATGCTGGGATAGTGTTTTAAAACTGCTAGTTAATATCTGGTATTACCATGGAGCTCAGTGCCAGAAACCCTTGAACAATTTGTGTCTACATTATACAGTCTGTTTATTGCGGTGTGTTGTAGAATATGAACTTTTCTTGTAGCAGCCTCTGTAAAATTACAAGGTGACCTAAACTAATCACAATAAATAAATACATCTGGCATTACATTTATTTCAAATTATAAAGAAACAAGGCTATATATGCAATATATAATAAAATAAATGTGGGTAGTAGGATTGGGGTTCAATATTGCATTGACACAGGGCTCACTGCGAACTCTGGTTGTTCACTGAACGGGCAAGCTAAATAGCCTGCTGACCTGCCAAAGCAAACCTCATTAAATGTGACAGCTTCCCGCTCACGGCTGTGCACCACCCCTCCCCCCATTGGTTGCCAGGACGGTGACAGCTGCCTTTGTCCTAGCTACCAATGACATCATTGGTTGCAAGAACATTGGCAGCTGCTCAGTCATTGGTTGTTATGGTGCACCATAACAACCAATTACGCTGAAAAAATGACATGGAGTTCCCCCAAAATCCATACCAGCCCCTTATTCTAGAGAAGGGTCAGGTATGGATTTAAAGGGGAAACCCACTAAAAAAAATCAACAGCATGTGGTGCTCAGGTTGCTTGATCCCTTTGATGTTATATCCCTTTATAAAAAATCAAATGGATCATCAGATCAGCCAACCAGAAATTCCTCTGGTGTAACCAGCAGTAATGTGTATATGGAGAGGCTACCTGAGATATACAGTATTGGGATGAGGCATAGAGTATGTGGATCCTTGCACACTCATTGAAGACACATTGGTACATACCGTATATAGGTTGGATATACAGTATATGCTAGGTGTATGGACTGTTTGTATTCTTGCTAAAAAATTATGTACATGTACTGGGTTTAAGGGGGGGTCTTATCAGAACGGGTGGTGGGTGGAATTTGGTGAAAATTGAGTCCTGTAGACCTGTGAACCACGCTGATAGACAGCCAATGGGAAACATCCAGGTATGGACAAGCGAAGAAGGATCCCCCCACTTTGCTGTCAAGAAGAAAGAAGGGACCATGTCCATGTAACGCTAGGGGATTTTAGTTATGGCTGAAGGTTAAAGTTTAGTAAGCTTATATGTTGCCTTCTCTTGTTCATCATCACCCCCTCCCCCATTAACATTAAATACAAATTTTTAAATAACACCTTTCATATTTCAATGCATATCTTATTTTAAACCCAGTCATATCCTCTATGCAATGTGGGTAGATCATGGCTGGTGGGAGGGGACAGCAGAGTGCTGAAGACATCACAGTATCCTGCCTTAGTACTCCTCTTGAGAGCCCTCAGCCTCAGTGCAAGTGGCCTGGCTCTTGGGAGGAGTTATGCCTTGATGTGTGGAAATCAGTCTGGATAAGTAGGCATACCTATGATGGCTGCATTTGCATGTAAACTTCCATATGTAACAACCATAAGTAACACTAAGCCTCCATGATTGAAAGACAGTCAGGCTGGGGAGGAAAGAACCATGGAAAGTCAGGCTCCTCCAGCCAGAAAATGAAGCAGGCTCCATATGACTTGCTGCAGCTTCTGAAGCACATTATGAGAAGCTCACAGTGTGCAGTGAATGCAGATTAAGCTATTTCAGTAAAGGAAAGGAACTTGTACAACTGTGGAAGCCTGGTTCTAAGGCTTCAGCTCCAGTTTTTTATCAAATGTAATTGGGGGAAAGCTGTGCAGATGCAATAAACTTTATTGGGTAGGTTTCAACCTCAGCATGCTCTCAGCATAACAACCAGCCAAAAGCAGCAGGTTTACCACAGATAAGTCAGCTTGAAAGAATACTCTGGATACTGGGTGAAAAAAAATGTAGGTGGTTTACAGACAGTAGGAATAACCAATGTAGAACCCCCCTGACCCCCAGCATCAGGGAGGGTTGACATTTCATCTCAGGGTGTTGGTTCTTAGGCATGGTTGGTGTGGACAGTTGCAGAAAAGATGGGCACCAGTCACTTTTAGGATGAACAAAAGTGAGTTTATTGCTCACAACAATAAAATGTAGGAAGAGAGGATTAGGGTACAGGACACCCTAGGACAGTAGGCAAACAGATGATCAGCAGACTCTGAAAACAAAACAGCCAGGTAGACAGCAATACAGAACAAGGGCCTTAGGCCTGTACCCAATGTTCTGTACCTACGTAATAACAGCAACCATAGCAACCAAAAATTCATAACACTGTGCAGGGTTTCCGTGGATGAGTCTCTCTTGATGCTTTCCCAACCTCTCCACAGTCCCCGGGTTATGAAATGTAACCTCTGGTACTTCATATCAGAACTCCATCCTTTTCATCATGCCTCCTGGCAACAAAAGGCGCTCTCTCTGGCAGAGCCTCGAGCACATGGCCAGGCCTTAGACTCCAGGCCTCCCCCAACGCAGCTGTTCCTCACACATCTACTCCAGACCAAGGTCTGGGTGGGAGGACCTCAATCACCTGACTTCCCAAATATATACTCTCTCCCAGCATGCTCAGTGGCCTGAAACTCCTACTGATTGGCTGAAAGAGGCTTAGGAGAAAACCCAAATGATCACAAAGACTTCAAATCAGCCAGGTTAGTTACCACCTACCACAGCTAAATTTACCAGTAGCCCCTGTTTAGAACAAACAGGGGCTACACCAATTAGCAACAGTTGCCCCAAACCCACTACCCCCTGCCCAACCCAAATACACTTGGAATATTGACTGAAGTTCACTCATCACACCATGCACCCTGCTACACCCAGTTCTGTACACTGCACCCCAAATACACTGAAAACACTGAGCCAAGCATGTAGGCGAGGTAGGGTTGAAGATGGACCTTTCATCCATGTTTTCCCAACAATTCGCTGGGTGCCAAATTTGGGTCACATGAGTGGACTACCCCCAGGGTGGGTTCTTCTGGGCTATGCTAGGCACTAGTGATAGAGTCACTGCATTACACATGGGGTACCTTTGCGTTGTGCCATTTCCATCAATGCCCTGGGACAAAGCTGAGGTCTAACCTTAAGTCAGGCCTCTACTTTTATAGATGAACGTACACTGTGTACACTTGCACTGTAACTGCTCTCTGGTTAACTCTCGGGTCCCCGTGACAATGTACACCTTCTCTGTAACTTGCATTGAGGAAGGATATTCTGAGCCTTGTCCACATCCACCCTCCAGTGTATCATCGCTACCTCATTCTCAGTAATGGTATGGGGTCCCACTGTGCACCTAGCACAGACTCCATGCATGCACTTGACTTCCTTTAACTCTTCCGTACCTGTTTACAGGCTGGGGATCCCTGCGTCCACATCCACCCTCCAGTGTATCATCGCTACTTCATTCTCAGTAATGGTATGGGGTCCCATCATGCACCTAATGTGGACTCCATGCATGCACTTGTCTTCCTTTAACTCTTCTGTACCTGTGTAAAGGCTGGGGACCTCTGTTCGTAAGTCCACTCCCGTTACTTTGGGAGACAGACCACTTACGGGCTATTCTACCTGCCCCAGGCACATGCTTCATGACAGGAGGCTGCTTCCTTCTCTTGCTGATATAGCTGTTAACCAGTTCAGCACTGCAGGGCAGCAGCTAACTCACAATTTTTTTTTGAAAAGCGTTTTTATCTTCTTAACAAACAAACACGTAGACAATTCAGACGTACAACAGCACAGCTATCATCTGTTCTTGTGTGTTGTGTGAAGGGGGTGTGTCCTTTACCTCCAATTAGCTCTCAAAGATCTCCTCACTGAGCTCTGCAGAGTGTAATTTCAGCTGAAAGCTCAGACAAGCTAATACAATTCTGCACTTTGAAAAGCTCTGGATAAGAGAGGGCTATTGATAAACAGGTACAACTTATGTAGGAGGATTTGTTTCATCTCGGTGTACCACCTGAGGTCAGTCACTTCACTGGGTATATGTAAGGGTTTACAACCACTTCAAATTTGCTATCCTGTGTCTTCAGCCGATTACACAGGCTAAAGGTCTGTAGCTGTCAGTCCTCCAAATATTGATATTTCAGTCCTGGGTATATATCTGTAGCACCCTGGTCATAAACAGGGCTGCTAATAAATAAAGATGTGCTGGGTGGTAATTAGCCTGGCTAATTGGTAGGTTGATCCACTGATTTCTGTCCTAAGTCTGAGTTTTGAAGTCTGAGTGTGGTTGCTCTCTTCTGTCAATAGGTGGCACTGTTTCCTTTGGCATTAGAATGATGGCTTACAATAAGTTTAGGTGATAGGTAACCACTTCAGCCCCGGAAGGATTTGCCCCCTTAATGACCAGGCCATTTTTTGCGATGCGGCACTTCGTTGGCTTTAACTGACAATTGTGTGGTAGTGCGACGCTGTACCCAAACAAAATTTACATCCTTTTTTTTCCACAAATAAAACTTTCTTTTGGTGGTATTTGATTAACTACGTGTTTTTTTGTTTTTTTTTTGCTCTATAAACAAAAAAAAGCGACAATTTTGAAAAAAAAAGCAATGTTTTTAACTTTTTTGCTATAATAAATATCTCCCCAAAATATATAAAAAAACGAATTTCTTCCTCAGTTTAGGCCAATATATATTCTTTTACATATTTTTGGTAAAAAAAATCGCAATAAGCGCATGTTGATATAGGGGCTATATTTAAGGCATTTTTGTTATTTTTTTTTTTTTTACTAGTAATGGTGGTGAGCTGTGATTTTTAGTGGGACTGCAACATTGCGGCGGACAGATTGAACACTTTTGACACATTTTTGGGACCAATGAAATTTATACAGTGATCAGTGCTATAAAAATGCACTGATTACTGTGTAAATGTCACTGGCAGGAAAGGGGTTAACTCTAGGGGGCGATCAAGGAGTTAAATGTGTTTCCTCGTGTGTGTTTCTAATTGTGGGGGGATGTGACTGACTAGAGCAGGAGGCAGATCGCTGTTTCTAGCTAGTAGAAACAGCTAGTAGAAACTCTCCTGACAGAATGGGGATGTGTGTGTTTACACACACACATCCCCGTTCTGGCTCTCGTGCCCACAATCGCGCATTGCCGGTGGACATCACGCCCACCGGCCACGTGCATCAGGTCCCCCGCCATGCAGCGGGCGTGCACGGGCCTCCGGCGGCGCACGTGCAACTGTTATTGCTGTTTAAAGGGCTGACGTACAGCTATGGCGATTTGCGCAGGAGACCCGACCTGCCGCAGTAGAATGATGGCGGCTGGTCGGGTAGTGGTTAAATAGGTTGTCTCAGCCAGTCAGCAGGCGTTTCTTTAACCTCTGTGTATACTGGGATAGGCTATTTATTTGGGAGGAGTCAGGTGATTGGGGTTCTTCCTGCCCGAGGCTGTGGCCTGGGTGGGTGTGTGTTGAGAAGCTCCTGGTTGCTAGGCCTGAAGCCTGAGGCCTATCCAGGGGGCATGCTGGCTGCTAGGTAAGCTTAAGGCCTATTCAGCAGTTCAGGGTTCCGCAAAGGAGGAGCAGCCAAAGTTAAGCCTAAAGCTTGGGGCGAAACCATGTGTGTTAGAGGCTCAGCCCGAGAGGAGCCTGACCATTGCCGGAGGTAAAGTAGAAGCAGTTGCCACAAAGGGGCGACTACTTCTGTTACCGGAGGGAAGTTTGGAAGGGATGAAGTTCTGAAGGCGTACCAGAGCAGACGCTTAACTAGCCGGGGACAGTGAAGTTAATGGGATAGCTTCAGTGGAGACTCATCGGGGAATGCAACGGGTAGCTGTGAGTAGAGCTTGAAGGAGTACGGTGGGTAGCTGTAAGTAGAGTTTGAAGATAAAGTACAGTGGTTTGCTGTGGGTGAAGCTCGGGGAATCCAGCCGGTGGCTGAGAGTCCAAAAAGTCTAGTGAGAGAGATGACAAGCTGAGATTTAGACCCCTTTCACACAGAGCCGCCCTGGGCGTCAGCGGTAAAGCGGCGGTATTTTTAGCTTTATCTTTACCGGCGTTTTAGCGGCGCTTTGACGGCGGTATTATGGTGCTGCCCCATTGTTTTCAATGGGCAGAAGCGGTGGAGGAGTGGTGTAGGAGCGTTGTATTCACCGCATCTACACCGCTGCAAAGAAGCTGCTGGCAGGACTTTTTGTGACGCCCTGCCAACGCAGCGCCCCAGTGTGAAAGCACTGAGGCTTTTACACTGGGTTTGCAGCTGAGGCTTTTTTCAGGCGCTTTACAGGCGCTATTTTTAGCGCTGTATCGCCTGAAAAACGCCTCCGTGTGAAAGGGGTCTAAGATCTACAGTGGGTTACTGTGAGTTAAACTGGAAGATCTACAGTAGGATACTGTGTGAGAAGTTGTTGCTATAGGAGACAGCAGTTGCTACAAGATACAGATTGCTGCATTCAGCTTAAAGGCCCTCTTTCTGTATTGCTGTCTGCCTAGTTCTATTTTTGTCTGCGGAGTTTGCCTTAAATGCTATTGCATTCCCCTAAGGGTGTCCTGTGCCATAAGCCCTTTCTCCCCACAGTTCCTGTTAGGAGAAATAAAACTCTCTTTGTTCATTTTACAAAAAGTGACTGGCGCCCAATCTTTTCACCTTGCACTACACCCACTATGCCTAGAACCTGCACCCTCAGTTCAGCCTGGCTCTGAGGGTCACCATCAGACCCTTGGAAGTCGAGGAGACCGCTACATACGCTTGTGATTTAAGTCTCCCAGTAGATTTTTAGATCTCTTGGGTTCTTAATATGTATGACACTTCTGTTTTGGCTTTTGTTATGAAGAACCAAAATCCAACAGGGAGAGATCTTGCCTGGAGAAGTAAGAAGCTGGTAGATGTGAGAATCTGATGTATAATTTAACTTGCCACAAGTACTCAAACTGAACTGTGCTATTGGCTCAGCATCTGAAACAAAATGATGTAATCCTGTAATCATATTTACTATACCAAAGCAGTGACCAATACATTATGCATTACCATAATAATTTGTCAAAGAGACATAATGTTTGTCATCATCCTTTACTTAAAAGCGTGCTCTGGGCAAATAGTTAAATACAAAGAGGAAATATCCTTTCATCCAGTTCTCAGAATTACACAGCAGACCCTGGTGGATGACCCAATTTAAAGTTAAAGAGACATTGTCACTTTGCCCATGCAGAAACGATGACAGTGTCCCTGCAAAGGGCATTTCTCAACCACCTTATACTCACTGACCTTGCAATCCTTCAGTGCTCCTTTATCCTATGAAGTGGACATTAAAAATGGCTGTGTCAGCGATTTGGGGGAGCAGTGACACCTCCTTGGCCATGTTACAGTGTTCATGCAAGCAATTGGCTTCTAGGCCTGAACACAGGGAAGCAGACCACATGTTCTAACATACCCAGAGGTATCCAATATTGTGCCCTTTGCAAATTGTCACTTCGATCTGCAAGGTGACAGCGTCTCATTAAGTGGTATCCAGAGTGTCTCCACCCTCAGCCCACTACTTGGAAGGTAAGGGGACAGCTGCAGACTGATATAGCAATCCCTTATCTCATTCTGCGCTCTCCTCCTATTGGCAAGTTGCCTGTCAGCATATTTGCATATAGCTCCTATGAGAGCTTCCCTGTGCTGCCCCTCCTTCACCCTTCACCCAATTTGACTGATTTGATTGGTTCTGTATACAGAATTGAAAAAGTTGTTTTAAAAAAAGCACATTTAATGATGTATGAATGATTTCTATAGGGCTATAGATCTGCTTACAGTTAAGTAATTATTTTTAGGTTAGGATTGGGTGAATCTGGCTAAATAGAGCTACCGTTAGATTATAAATGCAGTGTGTCTTTGTTGTGGGGATATTTTCTGTGAACTTTTTAGATTCTGTCTGTGTTCCCAAAGGAGAGATTGTTCACTTTTAATACATTTTTATTAGAGAATATCAAGCTACCCGAATAAATGCAAAAGTCATGGTGAATACAAATATGAAGTTATAGTTGAACAGGGTAGAAGGATGGATAGAAAAAGACGGTGCCATATAAGTAAGATATATAAACGTCTTGAAGATATACCTGTATATGCAGTTGGCTATATGCAAGTCAGGTTAAAATATTGGTGCTGATGGGGGCTTCCCTGAAAGACTAGAAAAAGAGAAAGAGTCGAGAAAAGGAGGAAAGAAATTGCAGTGATGAATAACATAACATAGGATGAAAAAGAAAAGCTAATGCCAAGTACACACGAGCGGACTTTCCGGCATACTTGGTCCGGCGGACCAGAGTCCACCACACAATCCAGCCCTTAGGTCTGGTATGGATTTTAAGGGGAACCCCCTACGCCAAAAAACGGCGTGGGGTCCCCCCTAAAATCCATACCAGACCCCGATCCGAGCACGTAGCCTGGCCGGTCAGGAAATGGGGTGGGGACGAGCGAGCGCCCCCCCCGAACCATACCAGGTCGCATGCCCTCAACATGGGGGGGGTGGGTGCTTTGGGGGAGGGGGCGCCCTGCGGGGCCCCCCCACCACAAAGCACCTTGTCCCCATGTTGATGAGGACAAGGGCCTCTTCCCGACAACCCTGGCCGTTGTTTGTCGGGGTCTGCGGGCATGGGGCTTATCGGAATCTGGGAGCCCCTTATAATAAGAGGGCCCCCAGATCCCGGCCCCCCACCCTATGTGAATGAGTATGGGGTACCTAGGGAAAAAGTGTCAATAATAAAACACACTACACAGGTTTTTAAAGTAATTTATTAGACAGCTCCGGGGGGTCTTCTTCCGGCTTTGGGGGTCCCTCCGGTTCCTCTTCTCCCGGTGTTCCAGTTCTTCTGCCGGGTCCTCCGCCATATTCATGCCGCTCTTTTGTTAGCAGGGCCCGGACTTCTGGCTTCTGGGCTTCTTGGCTTCTTGGCTTCTTCTCTTCTTTCGATGTTAACACGACGGTCTCTCCGGCTGAAATGGTCTCTGAGCGCTCCGATGTGACTTATATAGGCGGAGACCCCGCCCCCTTATGCCGTCACAGTCCCTGGGCATGCTGGGACTGTGACGGTTTAGGGGGGTGTGGTCAACATCACCCGGTGACCACGCCCACAGACCCCGACAACCAACGGCTAGGGTTGTCGGGAAGAGGCCCTTGTCCTCATCAATATGGGGACAAAGTGCTTTGTGGTGGGGGGGCCCTCAGGGCGCCCCCTCCCCCAAAGCACCCACCCCCCCATGTTGAGGGCATGCGGCCTGGTACGGTTCAAGAGGGGGGGCACTCGCTCGTCCCCACCCCCTTTCCTGACCGGCCGGCTGCGTGCTCGGATCGGGGTCTGGTATGGATTTTAGGGGGGACCCCACGCCTTTTTTTGGCGTAGGGGGTTCCCCTTAAAATCCATACCAGACCTAAGGGCCTGGTATGCCCCATGACGGGGCTCGCAAGGTGTCAATCTCGCCGATAAAAGTGACGAGATTCACTTCCTTTTCTAGTCCCGTCGTACCCGAGTCACGTTCAAAATGAACGGACTTGTCCGTGTGTGGGCAAGTCCGTTCATTCTGAAAGTCCGCTATTACTCCGGTGAAAGTCCGTCGGACCTAGCCTGCCTTAAAGTCCGGTCGTGTGTAGGCAGGTCCGTCTGTTCAGGTAGTCCGCCGGAAAGTCTGCCGGAAAGTCCGCTCGTGTGTACCCGGCATAAGAAACCATAGGAAGCTAAGATCAGTGTCCTGGGTTGGAGGAAGGAAATAAAAAGGTAGGGCAAAGGGGGAAATGTTTCTTCTAAGTTTAGTCTGACACTCATAACCCGGACAAGGAATAATGCTGTGTACACACGATTGGAATTTCGGCCCGCAAAAGACCGATGAGAGTTTTTCATAGGAAAATGCGACCGTGTGTATGCTCCATCGGACTTTTGCTGGCCGAATTCCAGTCAGCAAAAGATTGAGAGGATGTTCTCAATTTTTCGGTTGGGAAAAGTTCCTATCCGAAAATGCGATCGTCTGTGGCAATTCCGACGAGCAAAATTCCTACGCATGCTCGGAAACAATTCGACGCATGCTCGGAAGCATTGAACTTCATTTTCTCAGCTCGTCGTAGTTTTGTACTTCACCGCGTTCTTGACGGTCATAAGTTCAGCGAACTTTTGCGTGACCGTGTGTATGCAAGGCAAACTTGAGCGGAATCCTGTCGGAAAAGCCGTCATATCTTTTTTCCGACGAGAAGTCCGATTGTGTGTACGCGGTGTGTAATTCTCCCTCACACCAATAAAATCCTGACACTCTACTAGAAATTGTGCCCCCCCCCCCCAGTAGACCTGTTCTATCTTCTACCTCTCAAAATACACAGGAAATCGAGGGATTTTCTCAAATTTTCTGTTCTCTCTAACATTGGTAAAATACACAGGGAGTGCGAGAAGGACGCCCTGATTTTGTGTGCAGACCCTGTGGCATGCCCTTATCTGTGCACACTTGAATATTGAAAGATATTTGCTGGACTCTATATTTACAGCAACCCCACTGTCTGTACATCCTGGACACACATTAGTGTTCACACCCAGGACTCGGGTAAGATCAATCCATAGCACACTGATTGGAACTGTAGCATATTATGATGCTAATTGCACTATGTTAAGTGTACTTTGTTTCTGCATGCTAGAAACGCTATATGAGCGTTTTTTTCTGCCAAAGGAACTGGTGTTTTTTAAGCACAGTGTGCATGGAGCCTCAAGGTTGATAGAGGCTTTTCACACTCCAAACAAATAGAAAAAGCTTTGATTTGAGTTAGGGTTTTGAAAAAACATTTATGAAGGAATTAAAAAGAAAAAAAATATAACACATCCTCTACTACAAGATATTTCACAGCTGGCAGTGTTGAGGTTGGGGCAGAAACATTATGGCCCCCATTGACTCCTAAAGTAGGGTGGGCATAGACACCCAATAATTACTGGTACCAAATTAAGGAAATCAGCCAATTTGCAGAAACTGATTACTGTATATTTAAAGGTCTAAACAGCCCTCTTAGAAAATATAGAAAGGTTTTGATTTAGACTGGAGCTTTTTAATTTAGCCAGAAGTACCAATTTAAAAAGACAAGAGAACACAGTGCAATACGTTGGGTGAAAAGGGTTATGTTGTGGGTCAGGTTGCGCTGTAATGTGATGTTTGGTCACGGTCACATTGTGATGCTAATTAAGTTAATTGTACTGGTCACATGGAATTAATCCCCTAGATCCACATGAAAAAGAAATTTCATTAAGCCACATTACCCTGCAGTGAGTGAAATTAAATTTAAAAGAACAGCTGCACAGAGAAACATAAGAACAGGATGCCAAAGAAACATATGACTGGTCATTTACAATAGTTGAGAATTAAAAAAAAAAGATTAATGCTAAATTTATAGAAAAAAAAACAACATGGAAACTGAATAACACACTTACCTGACAAAAAATATACACTTTATTACAACGTCACATGGAAAGTTAGTCAAAACAGAGCCAAACAAAAAATTTTGTGCTGCAATAATTTATTGTCGGGCACATCTATGCAGCTAGAACTGTGGAAGATTTGGCCAAATGTAAAGGTGCCCATTCACAATAGGTAACTGTCACTCATGATCATCTAATGTCTTGGGGTGTTTTGCCCAGCGATAAGCTGGTGTTGGAGGTGTCTACAGAACACCCCACATTTCTTTCTATAAGCCTAAACAAAAATAGTCTACAGAATGTACTAGCCAGTACAGATTTCTAATGATCTTTAGGTCATGCTGGCATGGTTGACTGCCCATTAGAGTCTAGAGTCAGTAAGCTCTTATGATGCTGTGATTTTAGTAAGTAAAAATTGTATTATGTATTTGCATGCTGTGGTGAAAACCCAGCATCGTCTTAGGCCTTGTACACACGATCAGATTTTTGGCAGACAAAGCGTCAGACTTTTGTCCGAAGGGCGTGTGCCAGGAAATGGTCTTGCATACAAACGGTACACAATTGACGACCAACAAACACCCACCAACGTAGTGACGTACTACACGGAATTTGAGCTTTTGAGCGCCACCCTTTGGGCACCTTCTGCTAATGTCGTGTTTGGTGAGCATCAGCGGCGTTGCTAGGTCTGCAAAAGATCTGGGGCTAGAGCCCATTTGTAGATGTCACCAACCTTTTTACAAGCCCGGGGGGGGGGGGGGGGGGCACGCTAGTGGTAAGCAATTTTTCGCGGGAAAAGGCTGGTGTTGGCGTTTCATTCATCATGGCACCATGGTTGATATTGTTGCATTCTAATATATAATGAAGTGGTTCAACTCACCATAATGCAGAATCAGTGGGAGCCCTGGGTGTGTCACTTGCCACATCTCCTGCCACCAGATGCACCATGTCACTTGCCACCGTCGCCTGTCACCAGATGCAGCTTTTTAACTTGCCACCGTCACCTGCCACTAGATGTGGATTGTCCCTTGCCACATCACCTGCCACCATTTGCAGATTGCCACGTCACCTGCCACCATTTGCCTATTGCCACATCACCTGGCACCATTTGCAGATTGTCACTTGCCACGTCACCTGCCACCATTTGCAGATTGTCACTTGCCACGTCACTTGTCATGTCACCTGCCATCATTTGAAGATTGTCACTTACCACCATTTGCAGATTGTCACTTGCCACATGACTTATTTATTTATTTATTTCAGGTACTTATATAGCGCCGTCAGTTTACGCAGCGCTTTACATATACATTATACATTCACATCAGTCCCTACACCCTCAAGGAGCTTACAATCTAAGGTCCCTAACTCACATTCATACATACTAGGGCCAATTTAGACAGGATCCAATTAATCTACCAGCATGTCTTTGGAGTGTGGGAGGAAACCGGAGTACCTGGAGGAAACCCACGCAGACACAGGGAGAACATGCAAACTCCAGGCAGGTAGTGTCGTGGTTGGGATTCGAACCAGCAACCCTTCTTACTGCTAGGCGAGAGTGCTACCCACTACACCACTGTGCCGCCCATTGCAGATTTAATCTCTCTGCTCCCCGCTGCACCTCCGACATTTAAGAGGCCCACGCTGTGAGGGTGGAAGAGCGCTGATGTGTGATGGGCAGTGAGAGATGATGTCATCTCTCTGCTCCCCGCCGCACATCGCTTCCACATTGAAGTGGCCCGGCTGTGAGGGCGGAAGAGTGGTGACGTGCGGGCGGAGAGAGATGATGTCATCTCTCCTCCACCTCTAATGCCACCCGCCCGCCGCAGCCACAGCCGCAGCCGCAACCAGCTGGTTAGGCAGGGACGCAAGAGACTCAGGGCTATGGGCTCCAGATTCGGGGCTCCAGCCTCGCGGATAGCCACCCCCTGGCGTTGCCTATGGTGAGCATCGATTCCGAGCATGCGTGTTTGCACTTTCAACTTTTGTGTGACGGACTTGTGTACAGACGATAGGAAAATCTGACAACAGACCGTTGTCTGCGGAAAATTTACTAGCCTGCCATCAAACATTTGTTGGCGCAAAGTTGGCCAACAATTGTCTGATGGAGTGTACTAACGGTTGGATTTTAGGCAAACAGTCTGTCATCACACAATTCCCTGCTGAAAAATCCGATCGTGTGTACGAGGCTTTAACCTATACACAAACAAGAGCTGCAAAGGGACATATACAAGTTCTTGAACTTTAGGTTTACTCTGGCTGCTTCACAACCCTTAAGCCTCATACACACGATCGGATTTTCCGCAGACAAAACCTCTGACTTTTGTCTGAAGGCATGTGCCTGGATTTTGTCTTGCATACAAACGGCAAGGAATTGACGGCCAACAAACATGAACGTAGTGACTTACTACGTGGTTTTTCAGCTCTTTAGCACCACCCTTTGGGCTCCTTCTGCTAATTTCGTGTTAGTAGAAGTTTGGTGAGTGTTGATTCGCTCTTTTCATTTAGCGCTTCTTATTTAGCATTTTTCAGTTCGCGCTTTTCAGTTCGTGCTTTTCAGTTAGTTTCTGAACGGCCGTTCATCAACCAGACATGTTGCGGAATCTGAGGAGATAACGTGTTTTTATTATTAGCCTTGGAATTTTTGCTTTGACCAAAGTCCAGTCCAGGAACAGGAGGAGGAGGATTTCTTGGACCAAAAATTGGTTGCTTTATTATTCGGGACCAATTATGTCATATGCCTTTTCTGCGGGAGCTCCAGGAGAATAATCTGGATGATTTTCTGAATTATCTCCGGATGACGAACCCCTGCTTTCACCAACTCTTGGCATTGTTGGCCCCCTATATTAAGAAGCAGGACACATGCATGAGGCTTTTATTTTATTTTTTGATTGAATAATAATGATTTGATTTGGTATATTTTCTATATTTTTGGATGCATAGAATGCACTTTTTGGTTAAGTTCTATTGGCAGATAGCATGTCTAATTTAATTTGTTTTCTTTTTTTAATGCACAATAAAAAAAATTGTGTTGAATAATACTTGGCTATGTGTTTTACTTCAAATGACAGTTTGGGAGTAGGCAGTTACATTTTAAAAAATACAATGTAAAATTAACAAGGGGCACCAACATAGTTGTATCTTTGATCTTAAAAACTACGGGAAAATGGTGTTGTGGTAACGTGCCCAAAAAAAGCATAATAATATTATTGTTGATATCACTAGAAAAAAAAGCCTTTGAAAATTCGTTTGCAATAACTCCGTCAGTATCACCAGCAAAGCAGCTTCATTATTATCCCATTAAAGAAGAAGATAATGTGCGCTGCATTTCGAGATTTCATAATCTGCCACGTCACGAATGTTAATTCTCCATTACGACCGCTAGTTTACAAGACCAACCACTTCTGGCTCGTTCTTGCTTCCGAGCATGCGTGTTTGTACTTTGGACTTTTGTCCGACGGACTTGTGAACACACGCCCAGAAAATCCGACAACTGCTATCCAACATTTGTCCGTGGAAAATCCGACAACAATTGTCTGATGGAGCATACAAATGGTCGGATTTTTCGCCAACAGCCTGTCATCACACAATTCCTGTCGGAAAATCCGATCATGTGTACAAGGCTTTAACTGTTCCCACCCACCCAGGAAATGTACACTCATAATCACCCTCAAAACCTATTGCTTTATCAATGGAGTAGGGCTTATTAGCTGCAGCCTAAAAGAGGTTGCTCTCCCTGTGATTACTTCTGTGCTGCATTTCCATAATGATTTAAAAAAAAAATCATATATATATATACACACACACACACACACACACACACACACACACACACACACACACACACACACACACACACACTATATTACCAAAAATATTGGGACATCTGCCTTTACATGCACATGCACTTTATCGGTATCCTAGTCATAGTCTGTAGAGTTTAATATTGAGTTGGCTCACCCTTTGCAGCTATAAACAGCTTCAGCTCTTCTGGGAAGGCTGTCCACAAGGTTTAGGAGTGTGTCTATGGGATTTGACCATTCTTCCAGAAACACATTTGTGAGGTCAGGCAAGAAGGCCTGGATCCGCTCTGATTCATCCCAAAGGTGTTCTATGGGGTTAAGGTCAGGACTCGGTGCAGGCCAGTCAAGTTCCTCCACTCCAAACTCACTCATTCATGTCTTTATGGACCTTGCTTTGTGCACTGGTGCGCAGTCATGTTGGAACAGGAAGGGGCCATCCCCAAACAAAGTTCCCACAAAGTTGGGAGTATGAAATTGGCCAAAAAGTCTTGGTATGCTGATGCCTTAAAAGTTCCCTTCAGGCATAAGACAGGGGTGCCCCCTCTCACCCCTCCTCTTCGCACTGGCTCTTGAACCACTACTGCGCAGAGTGAGAGCGAATACTGATATCAAGGGCCTGACAGTAGGCACCATAGAACGTAAACTTTTGGCCTACGTGGACGACGTACTGTTCCACTTGTCCAACCCCCAGATCTCGTTGCCGGTCCTGATGCGAGAACTTCAACACTTCGGGACGCTCTCAAATTTTAAGATTAACTATAATAAATCCGAAATCCTGCCCATACACCTATCTACATCCATGACAGACAGCTTAAATAACGCATTCCCTTTCACATGGACTAAAACTTCCCTACACTACTTAGGTATACAACTAACAGATAGTTTTGACACGATATACACAACAAACTACCCCTGGTTACTAACTGCAGTCCAGCAAGACTTACTTCACTGGACGAAAACCGCCTTCATATGGCTGGGAAGAGTGAACATAATAAAAATGAATGTCCTCCCTAGAATATTGTTCTATATGCAAATGCTCCCTACCCAAGACTTTTTTTGCACAAATGTCGGACATGCTCACTCACTACAACATGCAAGCTTCTTTGGAGCTTGGGTGGAAGATAAGAATGCCAGCTGTGGTAAATTGCTGAGAGACGGCAAAAGGATACCCTTTGAATCTCTTGAGGATAGGCCTGGGAGACCTCAGTTGAATTTCTGGAGATATAGACAGTTACACCACTTTTTTTGAAGTACACGGTAGCTCCATAAGAGATATTACATTGCTTTCACCTTTTGAGGGACTGTTCGTAGTGGAGGAAGCGATCCCACGCATGATTTCGGAGCATTACCTGCTGCTAGGGTCCTCGGCCTCAGCCTCCAAACCCACATGTATATGTACCTGGGAGAGAGACCTAGGGAAGGAATTCACTGGGTCTCAGCTAACACACCTTTACCAGCTTACCCACTCCAGCTCAGCAGACTCTAAGATGCAGGAGACAAACTATAAGCTATTGACACACTGGTATAGGGTCCCCTCATACCTAGCACGGATATACCCAGCCGGCTCCGATGTGTGCTGGGAATGCCCTCGGATAGAAGCCTACTGGCAAGATGTTAGGGACCAGATCAAAGAAGTTCTTGGGTTAGATGTCCCCCTCTCCCCTGACCATTTCTTCTTGTATATTCCTCCCATGCCAATCAGTCGCTACAAAAAGAGCGTGCTGCCCCACTTACTAAACGCTGCCAAATGGCTACTTCCTATTTACTGGAAGAAAGCGCAGGTGCCGAGCAAGGAGGAGTGGATATGCAAGGTAAATGAGATAAGAGAAGCAGAGAATTGGGTTGCGACATGTAAAGGTACTAAAGACAAACATACCGCCATATGGTTACTATGGACGGAACACCTTTCTGATCTCACCCACATGCCTTCTAGCCTAGATATGTCCTTATTAAAGCTAGCAGACCCAACATTGGATTAACGAGACCAACCTAGGTGATAACCACCAGTATACTCCCCTGGACCAGAACATAGCCCGCGCACATTGCACATTCACTCTTTACAGGAAGGGGGGGGTTCTGGCGGCTGACTGTCCGGAGCAGGCCATGTGAGATCCTCATAAGCTCAAGGTGAGATCCTGCCCCCCCCCCATTCTACTACCCCATCTCTTCTTCCCCCTTTTCCTTTGACCACTCTCTCTCCCCCTCTCTCTCTTCCTTCCTTTTCTCTTCTCAATAGTTGTTGCCACTGGAAGGTTCAGATGTTAAAAGACCTGGCAGCAGGCACCCTATGATGATTAGGATAACTTGAAATGGCAAAGGTCATTGCCCAACATATCCGTCACATGGTGGACAAAGATAGAGCTGTGCCCCCCCACTGGGGGCACCGGGGAGCCTGGGCGCAGCTTGAGGCTGGGTGAAGTGCTGGAGGTTAGTAGGAGGCCGTGGTTGCCCCCTCTTCCAGTGTGGAACCTGGGCGGGGGTGCTCCCGGGCTGCCCTAGACTACTCCCCCCCAGTGGAAAGGATTGACACAGCGTGGTGACGGATTAAGCAGAGAGGCAGTGTGCCCAGCAGGCCACTGCACCGATGGTAGCTAAGACCTTATGTCAACCACAGCTAGATGACAAGAGCATTAAGGCACGGAATTTTAAAAGTATGCATAACCCTTACAATGCCATAATATATTCTGTTTCCACATGCTTCCTCTTCTGTTATTATTGTTGAACAGAGAAAATGTTTGTCACTATTACGCACATATCATGCCATGTTTGTTAAGCTGTGACTGAATTCAATAAACAAAGTTTATAAAAAAAAAAAAAAAAGTTCCCTTCACTGGAACTAAGGGGCCAAGCCCAACCCCTGAAAAACAACTCCACACCATAATCCCCCCTCCACCAAATGATTTGGACCAGCGCACAAAGCAAGGTTTATAAAGACATGGATGAGCGACTTTGGGGCGTAGGAAATTGACTGGCCTGCACAGAGTCCTGACCTCAACCTGATAAAACACTTTTGGGATGAATTAGAGCAGAGACTGCGAGCCAGGCCTTCTCATCCACAGCAGTGCCTGACCCCACAAATGCGCTTCTGGAAGAATGGTCCAACATTCCCATGGACACACTCCTAAACCTTGTGGACAGTCTTCCCAGAAGAGTTGAAGCTTTTATAGCTGCAAAGGGTGGGCCAACTGAATATTGAACCCTACCCACTAGTGCCCCGTACACACGATCGGATTTTCCGATGGAAAATGTGTGATAGGACCTTGTTGTCGGAAATTCCGACCGTGTGTGGGCTCCATCACACATTTTCCATCGGATTTTCCGACACACAAAGTTTGAGAGCAGGCTATAAAATTTTCCGACAACAAAGTCCGTTGTCGGAATTTCCGATCGTGTGTACACAAATCCAACGCACAAAGTGCCACGCATGCTCAGAATAAATAAATAGATGAAAGCTATTGGCTACTGCCCCGTTTATAGTCCCAACGTACGTGTTTTACGTCACCGCGTTCAGAATGATCGGATTTTCCGACAACTTTGTGTGACCGTGCGTATGCAAGACAAGTTTGAGCCAACATCCGTCGGAAAAAAATCCTAGGATTTTGTTGTCGGAATGTCCGATCAATGTCCGACCGTGTGTACGGGGCATAAGACTGGGATGCCATTAAAGTTCATGTGCGTGTAAAGGCAGGTGTCCCAATACTTTTGGTAATATAGTGTATATTTTTTTATCACTACCTACTGTGCTCTTATTCACAATATAGAATTTCGAAAAGCCAATTCACACTTTCTAGAAGCCAATTCACTCTTTATGCCTCACTATAATAAGATATTGGCATGGATTTCAATATACAGACAGATATAACATTGTGAAGGGGAGGCATTGATCGTGTTTATAAAACTTTGATGGAAACGTTATTAGGATGATGTGACTTTTTATCCTTCTATTCCAGGTAACAAAATCTATTACAACTTTTGTGGAGGAAAATAACATCAGAAAGTACTAACTGACAAGAAAAGCAATTAAGTCAGATGTGGCTTTAACATTTCTTGTATTCCAGTGTTCAGCACTTACAGTATCTCACAAAAGTGAGTACACCCCAGGCCCACACATTTTTGTAAATATTTTATTATTATTATAACACTGAAGAAATGACACATTGCTACAATGTAAAGTAGTGAGTGTACAGCTTGTATAACAGTGTAAATTTGCCGTCCCCTCAAAATAACTCAACACACAGCCATTATGTCTAAACTGCTGGCAACAGGAGTACACCCCTAAGTGTAAATGTCCAAATTAGGCCCAAAGTGTCAATATTTTGAGTGGCCACCATTATTTTCCAGCACTGCCTTAACCCTCTTGGGCATGGAGTTCACCAGAGCTTCACAGGTTGCCACTGGAGTCCTCTTCCACTCCTCCATGACGACATCACAGAGCTGGTGGATGTTAGAGACCATTGTGCTTTACATTGTGGCAGAGTGTGAGTTCTTCAGTGTTGTCACAAGAAAAGATAGAATAAAATATTTACAAAAATGTGATTTGTGAGATACTGTATATACCTGACTTTAGAGCAAGTAATTCTATTGTTTAGCAGACAAGAAGATGCTGGAGCACCCTCTGGAGAAGGACACTCCTTCCTGTATGTAACATAGAGTATAACAGCAAATTATGGATTCACCATTGACCTCACAAGGATGGCATCTGCATAACTCTTTTGAGCATAGCTGGCCTAAGGTATATGAATAAAGTGATCCTATTCCTGTGGTTCTTATTCCAAAGCAGCTAAACTGATCTCATAAATCAAAAGAAGGCACACTTAAACAAGACTAATTAAATGTGACTAACTACAACTAGCTATACCATGACTTGGATAAATAAGAGCCTTCACAGACATGGGGTGTGTTTTCTTTAAAAGAGGTAGAGATATTTAGACCACTCTTCATGTGAAGAATTTATATTTATTTATAAGAAGCAAGGTTGGTGGGGAGGGAGGTCAGTCCTTGACTTTCTAAGCAAAATTTCAAATTGGCTGATCTGATCCAACATTGTGCCCCTTAACAAAAATAGTCAAAGAATTAATAAAGGAGAGGAGGTCAAAGGTGATAACAAGTATGCTATAAATTTGGTCTGAAGTAATTGTAGCCCAATCTTCTTTACAGGTCTGTTTCTTTAAGTCCAGAAGTTTCCATATTTCGTATTTTTTTACATCTTCCTCGCACATCTTTTTCCCCAGGGTGAAACAATAATCAAAAAGAGCGAAGCAACAGGTATTGTGAATTAAAAAAAAAAAGTACAGCAAAAGGCAGGTTGAATTTTTTATTGTACATAAGGACAGGTCACAGAATACATTGTCTTGGACTCTGTATCATGTAGAAGTGGATTAGTGCATCGGTCTTACTCATTCAAAGTTTTCTGCAAAGAAAAAAAAAGCAAGATAAGATTGATCAGTGATTTCCCTAAATGCCAACTATCTTAATATATTTAAAGCTGAACTAAAGTGTAACATTTAAAAGAATCCAAGCATGCAGGCTTTTTATTGCAGAGGAGACATGCAATGTTTCTTCTGCAATAAAACAAACCTATGTGCCTGAGCTGTGAATGCCTGTGTGTCGGGATGACTGAACTCCTGCGCATGTGTGGAAGTCAGGGGCGGACTGACAACTCATGCGGCCCCCGGGCAATAGGAGAAGATTATGGGGCCCCTGGGCAATAGGAGATTATGGGGCCCCCAGGCAATAGATTATGGGGCCACACAGTATACACACACACACACACATACAGTATAGACACACAGAATACACATACACACACTGAAAAGGTACTGGAGAGGCAGGCCAGCTATAATCTTGGGATTTTTAAAAAAACACAGATTTTTACATACTGTCCCTGGTTTTATTGAGGCTGGCAACCCTGATGGGGCCCCTTAGGGCATGGGGCCCTCGGGCAGTGCCCGAGAGCCCGAATGGTCAGTCCGCCCCTGCTGGAAGTGACATCATCCCGTGTCAGCCAATTAAGATCGCCAAAGACTGGCACCTGGAAGAACCTGGGGAGAAGATGCCAGAGGGACCTGGCAAGTGTTGGGCTATTAAAGAAGGTGACCAAATTGCAATGAAAAGGTATGGCGCTAACTCAAACACAAATAATAGTGATTATCAACATAAATAAAAAAAACAGTGATCATCAACATATATTATACAGTCCACAATCAAAAAACTCCATAATGTGACAGTTCCATAAAAAATAGTAAAGAATCTTCACAGAATGATCCAATTGCCGTGATTGAAAGAAAGGTACAGAAACAGGTTATTTCTTTAAACCGTGCTCCACCTCAAACTGTGTGTGAGAAATGCAAACTCACCAAAAATTTACAGTAAATGTGCCTTGCAACATTAACAATCTCTTGAACAGCAGCGTATATGGAGGTGATGATCCTTAGCCCCAGAGATATCTCCTTACATTAATCCCCCATTAAAGCTTGGGAGAAACATATTGAAAATCATTGCGCAAATGTTTATTAAAGCTTAAATTCAAACAGGTCAATACAAAAATGCGCACTTACATTTGTGGGTGCTGTAAGTCAGTACCAACATGTACAGCTTAGTAGGTGAGCTAGCTGTCTCTCCAGGATGCGGCATGCGCTCCAAAGCACCGGAGGTAGGAACCAGGAAGCCGGAAGTGACGTCAATACAGGCAGACGCGCAGCCTCAATGCATTTCGTGATCAACACTTCATCAGGAAGCTTGACTAGCAGCACCCACAAATGTAAGTGCACATTTTTGTATTGACCTGTTTGAATTTAACTTTTAATAAACATATCGCACAATGATTTTCAAAATGTTTCTCCTCAGATGTAAGGGTGGATTAATGTAAGGAGATATATCTGGGGCTAAGGATCATCACCTCCATATACGCTGCTGTTTAAGAGATTGTTATTGTTGCAAGGCACATTTACTGTACATTTTTGGTGAGTTTGCATTTCTCACACGGTTTGCGGTGGAGCACAGTTTAAAGGAATAACCTGTTTCTGCAGCTTTCTTTCAATCACGGCGATTGGTTCATTCTGTGAAGATTCTTTGCTATTTTTTATGGAACTATCAAATTATGGAATTTTTACGTTGTGTACTGTATAATTTATGCTGATGATCACTGTTTTTTTTTTTTATTTATGTTGATGATCACTATTATTTGTGTTTGAGTTAGCACCATACCTTTTCATTGCTATTTGGTCACATATAAGCACAGTGGTGCAAACTACCTGCCTGGAGTTTGCATGTTCTCCCTGTGCCTGCGTGGGTTTACTCCGGTTTCCTCCCACACTCCAAAGACATGCTGGTAGGTTAATTGGATCCTCTCTAAATTGTCCCTAGTATGTATGAATGTGAGTTAGGGACTTTAGATTGTAAGCTCCTTGAGGGTAGGGACTGATGTGAACGTACAATGTATATGTAAAGCGCTGTGTAAATTGACAGCGCTATATAAGTACCTGAAATAAATAAATAAAATAAAATAAAATATAAGGTGGTTCATTCCACTTTTAAAAGGGGCAGCTGCACTCATGGTTATATTAATTATTCTTTGGCGCCATCACTGAATTTTCACTCATTCTATTAAAGTTATTGCAGACTTTAGTTTCACTTTAATTTTTCTATGTTGGCTTTGTTGCCTTTTTTTAAACGTGTCTTTCTAATTAATACTTGCACTCAAATTAATTTTCCTATACTAGTACTGGTATACAGCCTGCATAAATCTTAAAAATTGTGGTCTCGGGTCGAACTTTGGTTGTTCGGATGTTCTGCGAACACCGAACAATATGCGGTGTTTGGGGCAAATTCGAAAGCCGTCGGAACACCGTTAAAGTCTATGGGACATTAACATGAAAAATCAAAAGTGTTCATTTTAAAGGCTTATATGCAAGTTATTGTCATAAAAAGTGTTTGGGGACCTAGGTCCTGCCCCAGGGGACATATATCAATGAAATTTTATTTTTTTTAAACGGCCATTTTTTCAGGAGCAGTGATTTTTTTAATGCTTAAAGTGAAACAATAAAAATGAAATATTCCTTTAAATATCGTGCCTGGGGGGTGTCTATAGTATGCCTGTAAAGTAGCGCATTTTTCCCGTGTTTAGAACAGTACCACAGCAAAAAGACATTTCTAAAGGAAAAATTGTCATTTAAAACTGAGTGTAATAAATTGTCGGGTCTCAGCAATATAGATAAAAATCATTGAAAAAAAGAGCATGGGATCCCCACCAGTTCATTACCAGGCCCTTTGGGTCTGGTATAAATATAAAGGGGAACCCCGAACCAAAAGTTTTTAAAAAATTGCGTGGGGGTCCCCCTAAAATCCATACCAGACCCTTCGGGTCTGATATGGAAATTAAGGGGAACCCTGTGCCAAATAAAAGAAAATGGCGTATGGGTCCTCCTCAAAATCCATACCAGACACTTCAGGTCTGGTATGGATTTTAAGGGGAACCCTACGCCAAAATGAAAAAAAAATGGCGTAGGGGTCCCCCTCAAAATCTTATCCGAGCAAGCAACCTGGCAGGCCGCAGGAAAAGAGGGGGGGACGAGAGAGCACCCCCCTCCTGAACCGTACCAGGCCACATGCCCTCAACATTGGGAGGGTGCTTTGGGGTAGCCCCCCAAAGCATCTTGTCCCCATGTTGATGGGGACAAGGGCCTCATCCCCACAACGCTTGCCCGGTGATTGTGCGGGCGGGGGGCTTATCAGAATCTGGAAGCCCCCTTCAACAAGGGGACCCCCAGATCCTGGCCTTCCCACCGTGTGAATTGGTAATGGGGTACGATGTACCCCTACCATTTCACAAAAAAAGTGTCAAAATGGTAAAAAAGACAATAGCTGGTTTTTGACAATTCCTTTTTTAATAACGTCTTCTTCTTTCCCCCGCTTCTTCCTCCATCGTCTTCTGGTCTTCCTTCAGTTTTCTCCTTCTTCCTCCATCTTCTTCTTGCCCCACTTCTTCCTCCATCTTCCTCTGCTTCTTCCTCCGGTCTCCTCCATCTTCCTCCGGCTTCTTCTCCCCCGCTTCGTCCTCCGGACGATCCGCCTCAATGGGAGGCTCCCGCCCATGTGACGCTTCTGTGCTTGTGACAGTTCTTATATAACTGAGGGGGCCACCCGGTGACCCCGCCCACTCTGACGCCACGGGGACTTCCTTATGGCTTTCCCGTTGGTGTCAGAGGGGGACGGGGTCACCTATTTACTCCTCTGACAAGGGGCAAGGGTTGTGGGGATGAGGCCTTGTCCCCACCTCAAAGCACCCTCCCCATGTTGAGGGCATGTGGCCTGGTACGTTCAGGAGGGGGGCGGTCTCTCATCCCCCCTCTTTTCCTGCGGCCTGCCAGGTTGCATGCTCGGATAAGGATCTGGTATGGATTTTGAGGGGGACCCCTATGCCATATTTTTTAAATTTTGGCGCAGGGTTCCCCTTAAAAGCCATACCAGACCTGAAGGGGGGACTCCTACGCCATTTTTTTTTAAATTTGGCGCAGGGTTCCCCTTCATTTCCATATCAGACCCGAAGGGCCTGGTATGGATTTTAGATGGACCCCCACGCAATTTTTTTTTTAATTTTGGTTCGGGGTTCCCCTTAATATTCATATCAGA
Source organism: Aquarana catesbeiana (assembly GCF_042186555.1). NCBI lineage: Eukaryota > Metazoa > Chordata > Amphibia > Anura > Ranidae > Aquarana > Aquarana catesbeiana. The sequence goes on along the minus strand of NC_133324.1, from coordinate 350,961,909 downwards.
CCCAAAGGGCCTGGTAATGGACTGAGGGGGAATCCCATGCTCTTTTTTTCAATGGTTTTTATCTATATTGCCAAGACCCGACAATTCATTACAGCCGCGAGTAGTTTTACATGACAATTTTTCCTTTAGAAATGTCATTTTGCTGTGGTACTGTTCTAAACACGGGAAAAAATCGCCACTTTACGCATACAATAGACACCCCCCAGGCGCGATATTTAAAGGAATAGTTCATTTTTATTGTTTCACTGTTTTAGCATTGTTTAAGCATTGTTTAAGCATTAAAGAAATCACTGCTCCCGAAAAAACGTCAGTTTTTTTTTTTTAATTTGCATTGATACATGTCCCCTGGGGCAGGACCCAGGTCCCCAAACACTTTTTATGACAATAACTTGAATATAAGCCTTTAAAATGAACACTTTTGATTATTGATGCTCGTGTCCCATAAACTTTAATGGTGTTCGTGTGTTCTGCCAAATTTTTTGCCTGTTCGGTATGTTCTGGTGCTAACCGAACCGGGGGTGCTCGGCACATTCCTAGCCCTGCAGCATGCTAGAGAGTCGGATTGCTGCTCAACACAAAACACAATGCTCTAACACAACCTTCTCCCATCCCTCCAATGAACAGTGCTGCTCAGGGTGTGTAAGCACTGCTTATTGGAACACTGGACAGAAAGGGCGTGTTGGAATGTTAGGCCTCATTTACACTTGCTTTGGCTTCAACACACATTAAAGCGCCTACCGCTTCAACATGCTTTAATGATGTGTTTTTGATGCTACGGTGGTGAAGCTTCAGTGATGCTTCCGTGAAGCTTCAACGATACTTCGGTGAAGCTTTAGTAATGCTTTTTTGAAGCTTTAATGAAGCTTAGCAGGTGCCCTGTGTGTGTGTGCTGATATCTCATACCTGCAATTTCTCCAAAACAGAGCAAAGCTAAAGCTGAATTAAAGCCTCTCCAAAGCTGCAGGTGCTTCAAGCAAGCTTTGCTATAGACTATGGGGGCTTTGAAGACGCTTTGAAGCACCACTAAATCTACATGGGGTAAATTTTTGTAGTGAAGCCGAAGCAAAGCACAGCAAACGCAAGGTGTAAACAGGACTGTTAGGGCTAATTTACACTTGCTTCAAAACATGTCTTCGGACACATTTTGTTAAAGCCCTCTGAACGCCAGTCAAAGCACCTGTCACTAAATAAAATGGTTAGCTTACAGTCCTGTTTCCACTTTGCATTTGCTTGGTGCTTCGATGAGGCTTTGGGGGGCTTTGATGAGGCTTCAGTGGGGCTTCAATGAGGCTTCCATGGGGCTTTGATGAGCCTTTGGTTGGACTTCGGTGAGGCTTCGTGGGGCTTCAATGAGGCTTCAGTGGGGCTTCAATCGAGCTTTGCCATAGACTTCTATGGAGGCTTTGAAGACGCTTTGAAGCACCATTAAAGCTACATAGGGTATAATTTTTGAAGCAAAGCCAAAGCAAAGTAAAGCAAAAGCAAGGTGTAAACAGAACTGTAATGCCCTGTACACATGATAGGATTTTTCCGATGGAAAATGTGTGATAGGACCTTGTTGTCGGAAATTCCGACCATGTGTAGGCTCCATCACACATTTTCCATAGGAATTTACGACACACAAAGTTTGAGAGCTTGCTATAAAATTTTCCGACAACAAAATCCGTTGTCGGAAATTCCGATCGTGTGTACACAAATCCGGCGCACAAAGTGCCACGCATGCTCAGAATAAATTAAGAGACGAAAGCTATTGGCTACTGCCCCGTTTATAGTCCCGACGTACGTGTTTTACGTCACCGTGTTCAGAACGATCGGATTTTCCGACAACTTTGTGTGACCGTGTGTGTGCAAGACAAGTTTGAGCCAACATCCGTCGGAAAAAATCCATGGATTTTATTGTCGGAATGTCCGATCAATGTCCGATCGTGTGTACAGGGCATAAGACTGTAAGCTAACCATTTTATTTAGTGACAGGAGCTTTGACTGGCGTTTAGAGAGCAAAGCCTGTCCGAAGCCTTGTTTTGACGCAAAACTAGCTCATAAAGACCCAGACTGATACCCTCTGAGCAGAAGTCTGGCTCTCTAGCATGCTGATAACACAGGATATTTTAACCCTTGCTGCAGAAAATAGCACATGTAAAACTTAAAAAAGTAGTCCATGATTATTAGTTCTGCAGCCTGACTTCATTACAGTGATACCAAGGAAGCTTTATTTGGGCTTCTTCTATGTAATATAATAAAGCACAAATATTGTCTTCTGATTAACAGTTTTTGCATGATTCTTATGCCGCGTACACACGGTCGGACTTTTCAGCTACAAAAGTCCGACAGCTCGTCCGACAGACTTTCGACAGACTTTCGACGGACTTTTGGCGGACTTTCAACAGACTTTCTAACGACCGGACTTGCCTACACACGATCACACCAAAGTCAGACGGATTCGTACGTGATGACGTACACCGGACTAAAATAAGGAACTTGATAGCCAGTAGCCAATAGCTGCCCTAGCGTGGGTTTTTGTCCGTCGGACTAGCATACAGACGACCGGATTTCTGGCTCCGGCGGAGTTACGACGTAAAGATTTGAAGCATGTTCCAAATCTAAAGTCCGTCAGATTTGCGTCTGGAAAAGTCCGCTGAAGGTCCGGTGAAGCCCACACACGATCGGATTGTCCGCCGGATTTGGTCCGTCGGCATCCGTCGGACAAGTCCGGTCGAAAAGTCTGACCGTGTGTACGCGGCATTACACCTTTCTCCTCCTGCCCATTATTACTCTCAGCCCACATTGTCCCTAAAGAGCACTAACCTTGGTGCTGACATCTCTGCTCTTGGCCCTTATTTTGTTCACTTGAGACTCTGCAATATCTGCTCGCTCTTCAGCCTCATCCAGCTCATGCTGAACCTTACGAAACTTTGAAAGGTTCGAGTTGGCTTGCTCCTCCTACAGATTAAAAAAAAAAAGCAAACATGATAAAAAAGAAGTTACAAGGGAAAATGTAGCAATTTTTAAGGACAGACTTAACAAAAAAATACAGCGTTTAAATGGCTTATATGCAATGTTAACATTTTATATCACCTTAAAAAGACATATGTAACAGAAGTTCACTGCTCACGAAAATAACCATGTATGAATATGAAGTGTCTGACTGAAGAAATGCCCATGTTTATATCCCGCAAAACCAGTCTTCTCCTATATAAGTTCTACCATGCCCCAGCAGCATGAGGGAGAAGATGATTTGATGTTATAGCAGAATTACAGAAAGCTCTACTCAAGCATATCATACATGTAGTCAAAAGTTCTAAAATATCCCAGGTCATAATGCAGTAAATACTACTTTACTGAGCAATAAATATGTAGAATGTTGTATCACCTAGTTATCATATGCGGTAAAACATTTTCCGAAAACATACAAAAGTGTATTTAAAAAAAATAACTGTATCTTTTGGGGATTCCATGCATATATTCCTTCATAATAATTTGTGAAAGAAAAGCCAACCAAGCCAAGATACTTACAGCCTCCTCTGCCTGTCTCTTATACGCCTTCACTTTGAGCTGTAACTTGTCAACCAGGTCCTGAAGACGAGCTAAGTTCTTTCTGTCCTCTTCAGTCTGGCAAAGAATGAACATTTCAAAGAGAATGGTGGTAAATAATATACTGTAGGAGTGGCAAGAAGAAGCACAAGTACTGTCACTGTTGTATTAAAAACTGTAGTTAAAATAGTACAGTATAAGCACTACCAGGCTATGTACGTTTTGTACCTAAGGTTGGCTGTAGATAGGCAGATGACTGATGGGTGGAAGAGATATCTTCCGATCTCAGAATTTTTCTTCCACCCACTACACTAGGTGAAAATATGGCTAACAAGCAGAAAACATGGTTAATGGACCAGTCAACCCAAAGGTGATATTTTACTTACATGCAAATATGGTGGGCTTAATCTACCCCCTGGATTCTTATATATCTCTATACTACAATAGAAGGGTCTCACTGCAATTTTAACTCGTCTCGCTGAGAACTTGAACCCATCTTACCCACCTTTGCATGTCCCAGAACTTTGTTTGCATTCCCCATAAAATAAACTTTCTGCAGGGAGAGTGAACCTCTATGTAGTCACAGTGTGCAAAGTCAAGAGCTTAAGCAAATAGATATTACCAATCATAGTACATAGTAGCCCACAAGAGCTCTCCACCATTTACCAAATGTAAATTATTTGACTCTATAATACTTTGTTATTAATTAAACTTCTTTGTACAAGCATGAGAGCTTTTCATGATTGGAAACTCATACTTCTGTCCCCACAGGAAAGTCCTTCTTTCTTCAGTCCTCATCTAATACATCAGCCTGTCGAAGAAATGGTTGCCTGTCATATGGTTGAACCAGGTAGGTAGCCTGCGCTTTTTCTGCACTATACATACAGTAAGTCTGTATCTTATCAACAAAGGTTTACATACACAAGGTATGAATGAAGGAAGATGTAGGGAAAAATGTAAGGGCAGTATGGATTACGGTTTGTAAAATTGGTCCAGTGTTAAAGTCACTATCATATTTACGGCTCACCAATGCACAATGCACATAGATACAGTCTTTTAAAAAAAACTTGAACGTGTTAACCACAAATAAAGACTCAGTTCAATTAGTGAACTGCTTTGCTATCTAGGAATTATTCAGTGATCATAAGCATTGTTAATTAGATCATTACGCAGGAGGAATGTCAGACTAGTACACTCCATATGAGAGCAGCAGTCCAGCTCTCTGGTGTGCTGTTAACCCAGGGCAGCTTTAATGCCGCGTACACACGATCGGAATTTCGGCCAGCAAAAGACCGATGAGAGCTTTTTGTCGGAAAATTCGACCGTGTGTATGCTCCATCGGACTTTTGCTGGCCGAATTCCAGCCAGCAAAAGATTGAGAGCATGCTCTCAATTTTTGGGTCAGAAAAAGATTCTATCCAAAAAATGCGATTGTCTGTAGCAATTCTGACGCGCAAAATTCCTGCGCATGCTCGGAAACAATTCGACGCATGCTCTGAAGCATTGAACTCCATTTTCTCGGCTCGTCGTAGTGTTGTACGTCACCGCGTCCTTGACAGTCGGAAGTTCAGCGAACTTTTGTGTGACCGTGTGTATGCAAGGCAAGCTTGAGCGGAATCCCGTCAGAAAAGCCATCATATCTTTTTCCGACGAGAATTCCGATCGTGTGTACGCGGCATAAGAGTTGTAAGCACACACGGGCCATATTCTTGGCTCAAAAAGAAAAAAGCTTCAATTTGATTTTAAATGATTCTAATGCCGCGTACACATGACCGGAGTCCGTCGGATAATTCGATCGTGTGTGGGCTCCAGCAGACTTTTTTTCCCAAAAGTTCGACGGACCTAGAAATGAAACATGTTTCAAATCTTTCCGACGGACTTGAGTCCAGTCGAAAAGTCCGCTTGTCTGTATGCTAGTCCGACGGACAAAAAACAACGCTAGGGCAGCTATTGGCTACTGGCTATGAACTTCCTTGTTTTAGTCCGGTGTAAGTCATCACCTACGAATCCGTCGGACTTTGGTTGATCGTGTGTAGGCAAGTCCGTTCATTCGGAAAGTCCGTCGAAAAGTCCGCCAGACCTAGTCCGTTGAAAAGTCCGCCCGTGTGTACACGGCATAAGATGCTATATTTTATCTATTTTCTATGTGACAGATAGCAAGGATCTTATAACGGGAGTAGTTAGTAATATCTAGCCTTCAGTGTTGACTGGAGCATTATATTCAGGTCATTATTTGTTTGGTTTTAAAGCGATATTAAACCCAAAGCCAAAAATGTAATATATTGCAGCTTGCCAATCATTAGATGTGGTGGCAGCATTTTCTTTTTTCTAGTCTTTTTTTCACTCTTTTTTCACCTGGTGATCTGGCCAGTAACACATTCTGTATTAGAGTGCCTCCACTCTGAAGGAGTGAGCACAAGGGGCAGATTTAGACAGCAGCATTGTCAGTCTGGAGGGGGGGGCGTTGGATGTACTAGCAGATTTAAATACACTAACAAATTGAAGCCAAACTCCAGCTAACGCTTTACAAGCAGTAAACAGTTTTTTTTTCCTTTTGGGATAAAGGTTTCACATGAAAAAAATACAATCTGATCATTGTAAGCAGCCCTGTCTGTGTTAAATGGTTTGTCTCATCCCTGTAACCGCAAGAGAGCTTGTTTTTTTGAAAACAACAGACTTACTGGCTGGATCGCCAGATGAAAATGGAAGAAAGAATACCTAAAAAAAACGAATACAGCTGTCACATCCAAGAATTGGTAAGTTGCAATACAATAAATGTTTGCTTTTGGGTTTAAAACGGCTTTAACATTGAACATTATTATACTACATTTAGTTCATGTGTTCTGCACCTGGTAGGTGAGTTCTTTATTTCTCCTCTCATACTTCCTCATGCCCTTCACAGACTCGGCATGGCGTTTTTGCTCAGTCTCCAGCTCACTGTCCAGTTCCCGAACTCGAGCCTCCAGCTTCTGCAACTGCTTCTTCCCACCTTTCATTGCAATCTGCTCAGCCTCATCTAGACGTTGCTGGAGATCTTTGATTGTTTGCTCCATGTTCTTCTTCATTCTTTCCAGGTGGGCACTTGTGTCCTGCTCTTTCTTCAGCTCTTCTGCCATCATGGCAGCCTGTAATGAAATTATTTTATGTACAATATAATATACAGGTTAATGCAAGTTTATGTTAAAGCGTGATCATGCTTACACCTATATAATTTTACAGTAGTCCTATTGTCTCTACAAGTATATGTACATGCACATACACACATGTGCACTCAACTACATTATTCCAAAGTACACACATCTGTAATAGCTTTCTTCGCCTTCTCTTCTGCATTACGGCACTCCTGCACTGCTTCCTCCACTTCTGTTTGTAGCTGAGACAAGTCAGATTCCATCTTCTTCTTCTGATTGATCAGACTGGTGTTCTGTGTCAAGCAGTAAAGATATAATTAGACACTCAAAGTCACATAGATGGCTACAAAGAAATGAGAAGCCGCATTTTCTAAATATCAGTTGAGCCTTTGGTTAGACTATTGTTAGGAGGACAAAAGGCAGGAACAATCCATTGATAGAAACAACTGTGCATCTAAATATGGAACAAAGAGTAATTTATAGGTCACTCTATTCAAAGAAATTACCCTTACTTTGAGCAAAGGAACTAGTATAGCCAGCTGACCTGTGAGTGGAGGAGCTGTACTCTTTCACTGGTTTCTAAGAGTTCCTGTTCTGCAAGCTTTCGTGCTCTTTCAGTCTGTTCCACCAGAGAACGCAGTTCCTCCAGCTCTGCCTGGAGTAATGTGTTTCTCCTCTCTACAATTGCAATGTTCTCCTTCAAGTCTTCATTGGCTCTTAATGCGTCATCCAGTTGGATTTGAGAGTCCTGTAATATTACAAACACAAAAAAGCAATAGTTTAAAGCCACACTTTCCATGCAAAAACGTATTTAAAGCTTCACGGGAATGTAAAGCAGGAACCTTCAGAATCTTGCATGTATCTTTCAATGTCCTCTAGAGCACCCACAAAACCCACTAAGCGCTGTTAAGCAGTAGACATTTTTCTTTATATCTCTGTTGTATACTATTTATCACATTCATTTATTACTCTAATAGTGAGGCCTGGTTCACATCTATGCAGCTTGCGGTTGATGCGTATTCCTGTTGTGTTTTGCGTTTTTCTCACATGGCACATTTTTGAAGCGTTTCCTCTGCGTTTCTATTGAAGTCTATGGAACTAAAAACACAACCTAATGCGGGAAAAAAGTTACTGACTGACCCTTTCCAAAAAACTCACCAGTGGAAAACGCAAATATGTGAACATTGCCCACAGGAAACCATGTTAAATAGACTGTAGTGCGTTTCTGCAAAACAGAAAAAGCACTGAAAAACGCATAGGTGTGAACCAGGCCCGAGGAAGGAGCGGCGAAAAGAGCTGGCTAGCCATCAACATTCCTGCTTCAAAATGGTATTTACATATCAGCTCATCACAGGTTTTTGGTGTCCTGAGGCAAGCACTAATTGCCTGGTTTACTTTCAGATTGTAGCCTTTTACATTCTATTGTACTAACAGGATGGTTTTCATAATATTTTAAGCATATATTTTATACCAGAACATTATTTCATCTTTCTGCTACTGATAATTGGTTTCAAATATTACTTAATATCAAAATCTTAGGGTAGTTTTAAAAACTGGCAGATAAGGTGCATATCCAGAAATCAATATAATTATATATGCAATCAATATGTAATTTCCATACTCATTGTAAAAAAAGACATATTTGACAATCATTGATAGTATTTCTCTAGATTTTCATTAGTGAAGGTGAAAAGTTTAGGTATCCACCTGATACAACTTTTGTTATTACCTTTAGGTAGCTTTGGAGACTCTTTACTTGTTTTTGTGCTTCAACTGCCTGACGATTAGCCTGGCTTAGCTGGACCTCCATCTCATTTAAATCTCCTTCCATCTTCTTCTTGATCCTTAAGGCCTCATTACGGCTCCTGGTTTCAGCCTCTAGTGATGTCTGCAGTGAGTCCACCACTCTTTGATGGTTTCTTTTGACCTGCTCTATTTCTTCATCTTTTTCAGCCAACTTGCGTTCTAAGTCTGCCTTGACTTGGTGCAGCTCCAACTGGGCACGGAGAATCTTACCTTCCTCATGTTCAAGGGAAGCCTGTGAAGGATTTCAAGAGATAATGACTAATCAAACAAAGCAGAGCTGCAAAAACATTAGCATGTAAGTGATATACTATATATCCACTGAAGCTAGATTTAAATGTTGCTTGCAATTGAAGAGCTGATTGCTTTGTACCCATTTTAATCTTTCAGCAATTTTGTAAGTAAGCATGGAGATTTAAGAAATTATTAATTATTACATTTTACCGCTATCATTTAGTGAAGTGTTGTAAACTAGAAAGAAAAGGCAAAGGAACTGCAAGCACCTGGAAACTATAGTGATCACCTGGAAAAATCTATCCTAGTCAATGAGTTTTAGCCCATGTAGGTCCAAGTAAAGCACACTGGCCAGAGAGGGGCCCACACAAACAAACATTTTCTGACCCAACTGGAAAAATCCATTTCAGTTAATGGGTTTTACCCCAAGTAGGTCCAGGTAAAGCTCACTGGCGAAGAGGGGCCCACACAAATATAAACATTCTCTGACCCAACTGTAAAGACTAACATTTGCTAATGTCTGCAGCCATCTTTAGTAAAGAGGGTCCAGTTGTGTCAGCTCACCTCAGCTTCCTCTAGTGCAGCATGTATCTCCATCTTCTCCTGTTCCAGTTGCTTCCGTATCTTCTCCAGCTCATGAATGCTCTTCCCACTCTCTCCCAGCTGTTCTGTGAGGTCTGAGATTTCCTCTGTGTTACAAAATGAAACATTTCAAATCAATGTCTAGATAGCCCAAATGTCCAGCACAATGTAAGAATGCTCTCTTAATGTGGAACATCTATGGATTTCTTTCTTAGTTTTGACTAAATACTAATTAATGTCTAATATACCGTAAGCTGGAAACTCTGCTGTTTGCATTATAAAATGTGTACTATTCATATTTTCTCACCCTGAAGATTTTTATTCTCTCTTTTGAAAGTCTCTAAATGTTCCAAAGATTCCTCATAGGCATTCTTTAGCTTAAATAGTTCAGTGCTCAGAGACCGAGCTTCTTTCTGGGATGTCTCCAGCTCTGTCTGTGATTCCTCAAATTTCTGCTTCCACTCAGCTAGAACCTGAGTACAAAATTATAGTGAGTATTAATTCAATCTGCGTGGTTGTTAAAGAGAATTTGCTACAATATTCCTCCTATGATTACCTTGTCAAAATTCCTTTGCTTCTTGTCCATTGCAGCAGCTGCAGCATTTGACCTTTCCAAATCAACCATCAGATCCTCAATTTCATTTTGCAAACGGTGTTTAGTTTTTTCCAGAGAGGAACACTTGGCATTAGCAGCTTCTACACCTTCTTCTGCTTCCTGCAATCTCTGTGCCAGTTTCTTCCTTAAAAAATGTCAGGAGCGATATAATAAATTATAAAGGAAAGGTTTATATGTAACACAAATGTTTCTTCCGGAATATCAATTTCTGTAGACACATTTAATTATGTCAGTCTTACTTTGCTTCCTCCAGTTCTTCTGTCCTTTGGATGGCATCGGTCTCATACTTGGTTCTCCACTGAGCTACCTCTGAGTTGGCTTTAGAAAGAGCTCTTTGAAGTTCTGCCTTAGCCTCTTGTTCTTCTTCAAACTGTTCTCGCAGGAGATCACTATCATGACGGGCAGACTGTAGGGCATGTGCTAGGGCATTTTTGGCCTGATGGAAATTTAGACAGATTGGGTTAAACTTATGAATATTTCACAATTTAGTGAAAAGTTAGTATTGTGACTCTTATAGCTGTTGCTATTGTTTGTTTTGATTTATATCACATGTACCTTGGCCTCCTCTTCCAGCTGCCTCTTGAGATCTTCCAACTGCTGGGTGTAAGTCTGCTTGCCACGAGTCATCTGAGACACAAGTGACTCTTTTTCATCCAGCCTACGTGATAGCTCACCTATAGAAAAAGATAATATTGATTTTAAGAATTATTATGCTTACTGTTGGAGTCTCAGAAATATACTGTATAACATTTTGCAAGCAATTTGACCCTATATTGCCCATATAATAAATAATATAATAAAACTCTCAAATATGCAATGTACTATTGATTAAAGAAGACGCCATTTAGCAAGGTGTAAGAGGAAAGGCTGGGTGGTCAGAGCAGGTGAATGGTTTGTACTTTTTGTACATCACAGTATAATCTAGAAGGAGGGCGTGAGCTAAGTGCAGTATCTTACTTATTTATTATGGCAAAAAGACAATTGGCAAATCACATTTAGCAGTTAAAAATTGGCTCATCAGCAGGGTACCTTAATCCTGGGAAGACACATTGGGTAGGTAGGTGTTATCAACCTGAAGGGCCCAGAAAGCACACCAGGGGGCACCAGACTAAGTGCTGGATTATGTAGGACTGGTACATAAATAACTCATTTATGTAGAATAAAAATGGCACTTTAGGTGTATTCTCAGTTGGTGGTTGGCTCATGCGTATGGGGTAGGGAGCCACATCCAAAAACTTGCAGCCTGAGCAGTTCAGATATCGGGCCGGGTGCCAGCTTGGATGGAGGAAGCGGGAAGATGGCGGAGGGCTCCATGGAATGTAGAGGGGCCTGGATGTGATGTCAGCGGGGTACCCTGCTGTTCTGTCCATTAGAGGTCTTACCTCTACCTCATCAACAAAGAGGCTCATCAACAAAGAGGCCTTACCTCTTTGTTGATGAGCCAGTTTTTAACTGTTAAATGTGAATTGCCAATTGTCTTTTGCCATAATAAATATGTAACATAGTATACTTAGATCACGCCCTCCTGTTCTCTTTATCTGTTCACTTAGAGAAACTTCAGTCTCTCCAGAGGTGCTGCATCAAGTGTTTTGAAGAAGGAAGTCACCCTGTAAGTTCCATTTGGACTTTATGAACTTTCTGCTGTTCTCTGTGTCACATATATCTCTTTTCATCTATGTTCTCAAAAGTGCCTGCTGTGAGTCAGAGTTTACCTTCTTTTCCTGGGCACAGGTTTGCTTCAACACACACAAACACCGAGTGGTATCGTTTTCTAACTCCTATTCTCCTACTAGCTGTAAACGGTGTATGTAATGCTATCACTGTGTTTCTTTACTAATATTTGAACTTGTAATAATAAGAATAGTGAAAATCTCCCTATTCATTCTAAAGTGGTAAATTATTAAGAAGTAATAGCATTTCTAGTTAAGAAACAAAGATAATACCGTTTTCGGTCTGCAGTTTGGCACGCAGGGTGGACAGCTCATTAACAGTTCTCTGGGATTCTTCAGCCTTAGTCCGATGCTCACTGACATGATCCTCTAAGGTACGGCATAACTTCTCTAAGTTAGCCTGCCAAGAGAAAGTTTATTTCAAAACATAAAAATTGAAGGTAGAGCTACATAGAGAAATAAAATGATCATATATATAATAGCTTCAAAGCCATTACTTGTTGAACTAAGGGCATCTGCTGCAGTGAACATGTTTATAACTATAAAGTGTTACAGAACCTTATAGCATCTCTCTGTCAAAAGAAAAATAACTACATGTTGGCATGCTGTAAAAAAAGAAATTCAGCCAAACCCCTTTTCTTGACAATTTAGCCCAAATCTGGGCTCCCTAAATATGCAGACCAGGAAAGGCAGGAAAAAATATTTTCATACTTGTTCTATGACTTAATAGAGAAATATGGCCAAATCTTCTTTGGCTATACTTTCCCTGTGGATGACAGAGGTTCACTTACTTTTGCTCCTGTGACCCAGAATCACCTGCTGCTCACTTTTAGCTGACATGGCAGAGCCACCCCCAGATCGGGATCAGTCGGAATCCACCCAGCTGCCTGATTGACAGCTGGCTCTGCCTCTGCCTCTCAGTGCGTGGCTAAGAGCCAGCTGCACCTACCCCCGTTCCTAGCCTGGTGGTCCAGTTGGCACTTGAGGGGCAGACTGAAAATTGAGCGATCAGAAGTCATGTGATCGCTCAGTGCTTGGGATTGGAGCCACCATGAGACAGCTGCAACATCACATTGACATCTATGCTACAGCATATCAATTCAAGAGATTTAAAAAACAGGCAGTCAACTACCATTCTTCAGAAAGAGATGTTAGTAATAGCAGCCTCAATACACTCTCATTAAAGGGCTAACAACAGTGAAATATTTCCATAATGTGCAACTGCACCTAGTCCAGTATCTACATCGTCATACATGGACTAGTATTGACTTATTTGACTTTGATTGAGTGTAAATTGGGGTTGATTTACCAAAGGTAGATGGCAGTTCAGCTTGCAAGGGAATTTTTAATTTGCAAGGGAGTGTTCGCTCAGCCTAGTGATTGTGTTGAAAATTGCCTAATCACAAGCAAAAAAAAAATCAAAGAAAAAAAAAAAAACTTTATTTTTTTGCCTGCACTTTAATCACATGCAAAAAAAAAAAATCAAAGAAAAAAAAAACTTTATTTTTTTGCCTGCACTTTACTAGAAATCATCAGAGCTTCACCTTATCCGCTAAACTAAGGAAAAATTCCCTTGAAAAATTTATATTTCCTTGCAAATTGTGCAGTCTATTTGCCTTTATTAAATCAACCCTTTCTTATATCATTGTTGGATATCCTAGTGAATAAAATGACAGCTTAAATTTAGATTACTATGACTGAACCACATAGGTGTGCTTCTCAGTTGATTTCTGACCTTGGCTTTCACCATGTGCTCCATGTTGGATGATACATCATCCAGTTCCAATTTAAATTCACTCTTCTCCTTTTCCAGTTTCTGTTTGACTCTCTGTAGATTGTCTATCTGCTCACTGAGTTCTGCCACAGAATCGGCATGTTTCTTCCGTAGGGTAGCAGCAATAGCCTCTGATTGCAGAGTGGACTCTTCCAGATCCCTCCGCAGTTTAAGGAACTCAGCCTCCCTCTTCTTGTTGAGCTCCAGTTGTACTGTAGTGGCTCCCCCAGCTTCTTCTAAACGCTCACTGATCTCTTCCAGCTCTCTTGATAGATCAGAGCGAAGCTTTTCTATCTTTGCTCGAGCTGTTCTTTCTGCTTCCAATTCCTCCTCTAACTCTTCAATACGGGCCTAAATTAAATGAATTCAAATATTAAATATTTTACCTCAACATGTTGATGATCAGATACATACAAATCGATTTATTATTCTTACACAGTATTACCAGACTAAAACAGGATAGTTACAAAACAAAGGAAAATGTTTCATTGTCCAATTTGTTCCCCCTAATCCAATGCTACTATCAGAATAACTATACCTACCTGAAGCTCTTTCATCTTCTTCTGGAGCTGAATACATACATTCTGTTCATCTTCAACTCTTGTATTAAGTTGGCTGATTTCAAAATCCTTTCTGCAATATGTAAAAAAAAAACTTGCAAGTCCCATTCAGAACACAAGAGTGCAGTTATAGTTTAAAATAAATGCACATCAGTGGCGGCTGGTGGTATATTTTTTTTTGTTGGGGGGGGGGGGGGGGCGGCAAACAATTCTTGCTCCAAAACATTACAGTGAATCATTTTTATTATTTTACACTAGAGATGGGCCCAACACACCCCTGTTCGATTTGTAGCAGAACTCCCGAACGGGGAAAAGTTCTGCCCGTAACAGCGAACTCCACTGAAGTCTAAGGGAGCCGAACATTGGAGAACAAAAGTGCCAAACAAAAGTTCAAAATGTGAAGGCTTATATGTAAGTAATTGACCATAAAAGGGGTATAGGGATCCGGGTACTGCCCTGGGGGACATGTATCAATGCTAATTTAAAAAAAAAAACTATCGTTTTTGCAGTGATTTTAATGATGCTTAAAGTGCAACAATAAAAACCATTTAATATAGTGCCTGGGGGTCCCCTTAGTCTGCCTGTAAAGTGGCGCATCTGTAGCATATATAGAACATACTGCAGCAAAAATGACATTTCTAAAGAAAAAAAAAACAAGTCAAATCACATTTAAATTGGCTCACGATTGTAATTGCCGGAACCAGGCTATTGAAAAAGAAATCGCTCCATGCTCATTGATGGCTGACTGCCAAATGTCTGTTAAAGGGGGGTTCCAGATTCTGACAAGCCCCCGCCTGCAGATCCCCACAACCACAGCCCAGGGCTGTGGAGAAGCCCCCGCCCCAAAGCACCCCCCATGTTGAGGGCATGTGGCCTGGTATGGTTGACCTGCCAGGCTGCATGCTTGGATAAGGGTCTGGTATGGATTTTGGGGGGACCCCATGCCATTTTTAATTTTGGCGTGGGGTTCCCCTTAAAATCCATACCAGACCCAATGGCCTGTTATGGACTCAGGGGGACATTTTTTACTATGTCTTTGATGGCAAAAGTTTTTTTTTTTTAATTTAGCTGTCAGTGGGGAAGCCTATTGACAGCCGATGACTCATCGGTTGTTAAGGATGCCGCTTCCGGATTCCCGACCCCGCTCCTTAACAACCAGCTTTTATTGCGGCCCGATTGGGCAAAGCTTTGCCCAATCAGGGCACAGAATGCACTGTGCAGAGCGAAGTACATTGCAGGGCATTTGGTGGGGAGAACACCCGCAAATTTGGGTGTTTCCCGAACGGGGTGAACAGCCAATGTTTAGCCTGAACTCATGCTCGGGCCGAACCATTTGCCCAACCTTATTTTACACCATATTTAACCACTTACTTGTTCAGTTTTTCCTCCAGTTGCACCTTGTCATTTTCAAGATCCATCAGACTTTCCTGATTCAATTTTAGATCTCCTTCTAGTTTCCTTTTTACCCTTTCCAGGTCCATTCGTATTTTCTTCTCCTGCTCCAGTGATCCTTCCAGCTGTATTGGCCACAAAAAGTTTTAGAACATTCCCAGATAAATCTGTTCCTTAATACCATTCTGCTTGTGTTACTTACATCATCAACCTGTTGCTCTAGTTTTGCTTTGGCTTTAGTCAACACGTTGACTTTGTCTTCTTCAGACTGGAGGTCATCTAGTGTTTGCTGGTGAGCCTCCTGAAGAGCTTTTTTCTCTTTTGTTAATTTTGCAATAATCTCATCCAAGCCAACCATCTCCTCAGTCAGATTTTTGACCTGTGAAAATAACAATATATACATAAAAACATGTTAAAGCTTACTAGATGAAAAAACATGGCCAGATAATAAAAGTGAGTTCACCTTGTTCTCTGTGGCATGCTTCTCCTTTTCCACTTTTGCTAGTGTCAGCTCCAAATCATCGATATCCTTCTTCAGCTCAGAACATTCATCTTCTAGTTTCCGCTTTTTAGCTGTCAACTCTGCATTCATTTCCTCTTCATCTTCTAGCCGCTCTGTCTGCTCCTTCAGCTTTGCTTCTAGTTGGATTTTGTTTTTGATCAGTTGTTCACACCTCTCATCAGCATCTGCTAGGTTATCTTGTTCCTGAGGTTTTTGAAAATGAAAAACTTTATAAAATCATTCCTTCCTGGGGTTCCAACGCTGATGACAAGATCCTTTTTTTTTTTTTTTTTTTTTGTGATGACCTTTATTATTGCTTTATTAAACGTCAACATATGGTATTTCATAGGAGATAAACAAATGTACACTTACTTAAAATAGATTCACCTGCTTTGGTATGGCAACAGTGTGAATTTTGACATTAAATTTCGATTTCGTTTTAGTCATAGTCTTTTAACTAAACATTTTAGTTATATTTTAGCCAGCTGAATTGTGAAATCTCCAGTACATTTTAGTCGACTAAAATCGAATGGGATTAGTCAAATTGTGATGCATTATTTAATAATTTCTCTAGAATTTCCAAACTCATTATATACTCCTGGAGTCAAAAATCGAATAACATGTTATTATTTATGGTTTTAAGGTTTAAACATGCACTACACACACATATTTAGCCGTTGTGATACAGAAAGTATTTATAAATAAAGCCAAGTTTCATAAACAAACAAAAATATGGCTTTTTGACAAACAGAAGTACAATTTTAAAATATATATAAAAAAAAACAAAAAAAAAAACCCTGAAAACTCTATTGGCTGTAATGCCATTGCACATATTACCTGAATATATTAGTAATATTAAATATTAAGGAAAAAAAATTAAGAGAAGATTTTTTCTTAATTTTTTCTTTCTTTCAGCAGCTTAGTAGATGCTCCTAACATATTCTTATGTGGTAGTACAATAGTGCAATGCATGTTTAAACTTTAATGTGCTGTTATTATAGGCCGGGGATGGAATTGTGTTGCTGATTTAGAAAAGGCCAGCAGAGCAGTGTTAATTTTGAGGTCAAATTTCGATTTAGTTTTAGTCAAAGTCTTTTGACTAAAATGCCATTTTAGTTTTAGTTGTATTTTAGTCATCTGAATTGTTTTAGTCGTATTTTAGTCGACTAAAATAGTGTTAATTTCGTTGAAATCGCCTACATTTTAGTCAACTAAAATCCAATGGGTGTAGGTAAATTGTAATGCATTATTTAAGCATTTCTCTAGAATTGCCAAACTCATTATATACTCCCAGATTAATAATCTAATAACATGTTATTATTTATGGTATTAAGGTTTGAACATGCACTACAGACAGAGATTTAGCTGTTGTGATATATAACCAGTGTTAATTTTGACGTCAAATTTTCGATTCAGTTTTAGTCATAGTCTTTTGACTAAAATGCCATTTTAGTTTTGCCATTTTAGTTTTAGTCATATTTTAGTCATCTGAACTGTTTTGGTTTTAGTCGCCTAAAATAGTGTTAATTTCATTGACAAAAATATTTTTGTCGACTAAATTTGACACTGTATGGCAGGGAGCTAAACTGTAATACTCACAGCTTGCACTTGAAGCTGAAGATCATTCTTTTCCTGCAGTAAAGAGACCATCTTTTCTTCAAGTTCTTTGCGACGTGCCTCTGACTTCTCCAGAGCTTCTTTCAGCTTCTGGAACTCTTCTTTCATGGTCTGCATCTCTTTCTCTGTCTCTGCACTCTTAAGCAGGGGCTTGATCTTGAAGTAAAGTTTCATCCATGGCCAGTTTTTGACTCCCATGAATGCTCGAATGTTCCACTGGATCACTAAGAGGGCATCTCTGGCCAAAAAATAAAGTAGTAATTCACAAATATTTTGTTTAAAACTTTGTGATTCCTTAATTCTGTAGTAAAACCTTATGATATGGAGCACCAAAGCTAGCCATAATTGTTATTCATACATTTCTTAGTGTCTCTTGTGAGGTAGAGTAGTGCACAAAAAACATGGATTGGGCACATGATATATAACGTATACAATACATAATACTGAACCTATATGAATAGATAGCATACCTGCGCTCCAAAATCTTCTTAAATTCTATTCTGGAGAGAACACCTCTGGACTGGGCCTGGATACGGGTGATAATTCTAGAAAGTCTTTCATCTCTCATCTCTTCAAGTTGACCCAACAATCCAGCCTTGAAGAAAACCTGAAAAAGCATGCTTTAAAGTGAACTTATGCCCAGACCATGCACAATAAAGTGTGTACAGTACATATTTCGAATAAGATAAAGTATTTTAAAACAATCCCTCAATCAGCTCTGTAGCAATATGCAATGTACAAAATTAATCTTTGAATTTCACAATAGGAACATTGAAATCTAAGCTATTTTGACAGCCTGCCAGCCTTCTAATGTAAAACAAACAGCAGGAGTTTCTAAGCTATTGAGCTTGGTACACACATACCGAAAGGGGGCTGGTTCAGCAGAACTGGATGATTTTGGTACATGTGTACCTCTATCTGTTTAACAGAAGTCGGTCTAATGACTGACTTCTGTCGAACAGTCTTGCTGGAAAACATTCGATCAGTGCTTGCAGCCAATGGCTGCAAGTGCTGATCAGTGTATTCTGTCGGGGGGGGGGGGAGTACAATAGCACAATAGTCCCCTGTCAGAGTACAATAGCACACTAGAACACTTATAAGACACATTTACTTAAGCGCTGATATGGGATGGTGATAATAAATGAATAAGAGGGGGCAGCTGCAACTATTCGCTAGTGATCTGACACCAAAAAAGAATTATATATAAGATTAATAGTGAGCTAAACCCAAAATAATACAATATACAATACAATATATATGCAATATATGATAATAAAAATATAAATTATTGTGCAAAAGTCCCTGGGCAAAACAAATAAAAAACTTCAGTGATAAAACATGAATTCCAGGTGATAAAGAGGATAATAGTGACCACCACCTCTGTGTGCAATGCCTGCTCACCTCAAATGAAGACCCTCTTAGGTCTAATCACGCTTTTTTTGGAATAATCCAGAGAATCAGTCAAAACAAGGAGCGACAGACATCAGCTGTTTGAGTCAGGTTCCAGCCAACTTCTCCCCATATAATGGAATCAAAATCTCCAAGTATAAATTCTCAAAGCAAACGAAAAGATCATCATCATGCAAAATTGTATATAGTACAAGAGAATAAAACTTTTTATTTTAAACTTTTTTTCCCTTGAGAAAGTCACATGAACTGTGACGCAACGCGACGGAAGTAGCCGGTAACGATACTTCCGGTGGCTGGTATCCTAGGAAGTGCAGTGATGAGGAGAGTCGTCCTGTTTTAAAATGATCTTATAAGGCTGTTTTACAACTACTAAAATGTGAGTGCATCTTTATAGAATATTTTTAATAAATCAAGTACTATATACAATGATGATCTTTTCATTTGCTTTGAGAATTTATACTTGGAGATTTTGATTCCATTATATGGGGAGAAGTTGGCTGGAACCTGAATCAAACAGCTGATGTCTGTCGCTCTTTGTTTTGGCTGATTCTCTGGATTATTACATAAAAAGTGTGATTAGACCCAAGAGGGTCTTCACTATTATCCTCTTTATCACCTGGAGACAGTGGAATTCACGTTTTATCACTGAAGTTTTTTATTTGTTTTGCGCATTGAATTTTGCACAACAATTTATATTTTTATTTTCATATATTGCATACCGTATATACTCGAGTATAAGCCGACCCGAATATAAGCTGAGGCACCTAATTTTACCACAAAAAACTGGGAAAACTTATTGACTCGAGTATAAGCCTAGGGTGAGAAATGCGCAGCTACTGTAAGTAGGAAAAGAGGGTCAACAATGCCCATTTGCAGCCTCTCTGTGCCCATTTGCAGCCTCACTGTGCCTATTTGCAGTCATAGGTCCCCTGAACTTCAAACTCGATAGTTAAGGGTTCCTAGATGCCCCCTAGCTGCAGCCAAAATTTGGGGTCTCTGGACCCAAAGGGTCCCGAAATGACATTGCTGTAGATGGACACAGGTGACCGAATTTGGGGCCCCGTATCTTGGGGCCACTTAGAGCTAGGAACCCCAAATTTGGTGTGCAAACCCAGTGGAACTAGCACTACAACATATCCAAATCTGGTGTTCTTAGCACCAAGTGGCCCAGAGATACGGGGCCCCAAATCGGTTCGGAAAATGTCAAGCACTTTTTCTGCAGCAGAGAATGACATTTTCCAAACAGATTTTGAGGCCCCGTATCTCAGGGTCACTTTGAGCTAGGCACCCCAGATATGGATATGTTATAGTGCTAGTTCCACTGGGTTTGCACACCAAATTTGGGGTTCCTAGCACTAAGTGGTTCTGAGATACGGGGCCCCAAATTCGGTTCAGAAAATGTCAATCTCTGCTGCAGAAAAGTGCTTGACTCGAGTATAAGCCGAGGGGGGCATTTTCAGCACAAAAAAATGTGCTGAAAAACTCAGCTTATACTATATATTGTATTATTTTGGGTTTAGCACACTATTAACACACAGCGGCTCACAGCATGGGTCCGGTACGTCTCCATTCACCGTTTCAGGTCCGATTTCAGCCCGAATTTTGGGCTGAAATCGGACCTGAAACAGACCAAAAGACGCACATGGCTTCGATGCAATTCGCACCAGAGCCACTGCGGAGATGTGTGAGCCGGCTCCATAGAGAGACGGTCACAATCTCCTGACATGCGAATTGGATGCGGAGAAACCCCGCAATAGTGTGAACCCAGCCTTAGAGTCTTTGCTGTGATCTTTAAAAAAATTAAAACTTCATAGTACAAGCAGTTAGAGAGTCTGATCGGGGCTTGTTTTAAAACTCTTTTACTGCTTGCTTGATATGTAAATACTTTGATGTCCATAGTCTGGCTACAGGTGCATTTTAAGCTTATTGCTATAAAACTTTGTCAAAGGTTTCCTGCCTGTTGTGCATTTTTCTGACTTATCATAAGTTCATAAGAGTACATGCATTACCTTGGTGTGTCCAAATTTATACTGAGTATAATCAACCTCCAATGAGCCCAGAAGCTTCTCTGCCCCTTTCCTGCTGTCTATAAATTGTCCCTCTGGTATAGCTGCAGGGTTTAGGATTCGGTAGCTGGCAAACAAGGGAGCAAAAACAATATATAACAATGAAATCACTCTGTATTACTATTTTATTGCTGCATCCAACACATGGCATACATCTTTATCTCATGCCTACCGCTGCCTGAAGTCTCCATACAGGATACGATTGGGGAAACCCTTTCTGCAAATTCTGATGCCTTCCAGCACACCATTACAACGTAGCTGATGCATTACTAAACGGTTATCCATCACCCCTGTAGAGGATAGTTACATTTATAACTTATTAGGTATATATATATATATATATATATATATATATATATATATATATATATATATATATATATATATATATTCATTCATAACTTAGAATAGAAATTAATTTATATTAGAAAGACAATTTTTAATATATGATCATTAACAGCTGAGGCATAGCTTTGCCAAACTTCAGCAAAAACGGACAAATGTATAAAATTGAATTGATGAATGGTAGAAGCTACATTACCCAAATGCAACAACATAAATTTGACTTTATGTTTAATCTCTTTTTATTACGTTTTTCTTTTCAAGGATTACAAAAGAATACAAAATCATAAAAAGGAGGACAGCATCCAAGTCATACAGTAACAAAATAGAGGTATGTCAGAGCTAATATCCTTCAAGTCTCTAACAATAAAAAATACAAGGTCACATACTCACTGATAAAGTATACATAAAGTATACATACTAGAACATACAACAGAGATGAACGCATTGTCTAATCCAAAACTTGGTCATAACAATAGCAAATATATCCACGGTAGAAAAACCTGACTAACAGCCACTTAGCAAGGGGTAGAATATAACCCCATGAATAGGGCTGAAAGTTTCAGTGAACAAATCACGATTCTAGCAAAAACAAACCAATAAAGGTACTAGGGATGCAGCGATACCCTTTTTTGTTTATCGGCGAGTACGAGTACTGGTACGTTCGGTCAAGTACTCGCTGATACCAAGTATGGATGCTTGGAGGTGCGATTTGCCTCTATACAAAATGAATGGGCTCAAATCGCACTGTAAAGAATCACATGCGATTTGAACGGGAATGCAGTTTCCCCACCGCTCCTGTATGAAACCAGTCTTGTCATAGTGATTTCAGCCTGGAATCACACAGGAGCGGTGTGGGAAACCACATGCGATTCGCATATGTATGGGCACAAATCGCACCACAAAGTATCGGTTTCGGGTATCGGGAGCATTTTTATAAATACTCGTGAAAATACCCGATATCAGCACCGATACCGGTGAATCCCTAGTAATAACCATTGTAGAATGTTAACAGAAGGAGAAATAAGAAAGAAAGAAAAAGGGAGGGAAATAGAGAGAGAGAAGAAGAAGAAGAAAAAAAAGAAGGGCTGATGGTGGGAATGAGGTTTACAGCATGAGTAATCCCCTGGTAGTCATCACATTAAGCCCTTTGGGAGATGAAAGGGTCAAAATCCGAAGAGTAGCGGAAATAGGACCACACAGTACACATGAGATTATAGGATTCAGTTTTATCCCCATCCCAGGCGATCATGTGTTCCATATGATCAATGTTACCCACTTCAGAAGCCCACTCAGCAAGAGAGGGATGTTCCGGGTTTCGCTAATGTCTGGCAATCACTGAGTGTACGGCTGTAAGAAAGTGCCTAAATAGACTTTTTTTTTATTTGTTTATAGGACCCTGGTAACATAGATAACACTGTGATTTGTGGCACATTTGGAAATTTGACGCCCACTAGTTCCGTACAGTTGTAGTATCTTCTCCCAAAAGGGGATGATACGTGGACAAGTACCCCAGATGTAAACCCTGTAACTGGGGGCACATAAACACCTCCAACAGGTATCAGGAATAGATGAATCAATTTTGTGCAGGTTAACCAAGCAGCGGTACCATCTGGACAATATCCTATAACTTTGTTCCTGGGCATGTGATGATATAGAAGTCTTATAAATAAGAGCTAGTATCTTGTCCTAATCCATTTCATCAGCCATCACACCCAGTTCCTATTCCTATTTTGATACAAAGGGAGGAGGATTCAGGTAGGTTTTTTTCAGCAGAATTAGGTAGACCAGAGAGAGCAGGTGTTCTGGTCTAGTGGACTTGAAAAACAATGACTCAAAATCTGTGTATGATCTAGTCAAGGAGTCCATGGGATGCAAGGTTCCAAGATAATGCATAAGTTGAGTATGTTCAAGCCAGGCGAGTATATGGAAAAGAGGAATCAGTATTCCTCCTTCTAAGGTAAGACCTAGAGGAGGGTTGTCACATCTTTTCCAGGAAAGGAATCGCTTGCGATTAAGCCTTGGCGGGAAGGGTGCACATCCGAATAGTGGGGTCATAGGGCTCTGTCTAGAAGAGAGAAGACTTTTGCACAGGTTAGTTTCCCATAGCTGTAAACGGGCTATGGTAAAGGTGGGTAGGAGGTGGGTAGGAGGTCCTTACAGGAATAAGGTAATTTTCTATGGAGGTCCAAAATTTCTAGGATCTGTTGTGGTACCAATCTAGTATCCCGATCAAATAGGCAGCATAGAAGTATAAGGAAATTTGAGGTAGGGCTACTCCGCCCTTGTTTTTGGGTAAGGATAAGACTAATCCTGGGTTTCTTACGTTGCCAGATAAAAGCACGTATGGCCTTATTTATGGAAGAACAAGACCCTGGTGAAGGTGCCACAGGGATGGCCTGAAAAGTATAAAGTAATTTAGGTAAGCTATCCATTTTGATGACATTTATATGACCAAACCAGGAGATATGTGGTTTGTCATATGAGTTAAGGCAAGTTTGGACCGTTCACAGTAGTGGTTTATAATTGAGATCAGCCAGCATGGGTAGATTGCGGGATCTGTATACCCAGGTATTTATTGGCCTTTCCCTGCCATTTAAACGCAAAATTTGTTTTCACACAGGCCAAAACTGATGGGAGTAAAGAGATTTTCAAAAGTTTGGTTTTATAGTTTACTTTAAAATTGCTCACTATACCAAATTTGCAAATTCCTTAATAATAGAAGGGAGGGAAATGTGGGGATTTGTGACGTACAGTAAAAGATCATCAGCGTAAGGTGACAATTTGAGATGCCCCGTATGTCCAGGTTTTGGCATAAAGGTATAGCGAGATGTTCTATAGTGAGTAAATATAATGATAGAAAGAGGGGGCACCCCTGATGCGTGCCATTGTGTATCTGAATTGGGTCCAAAAGAAAGTCATTAGAACGCTAATATTTTATGTAGGAGGTTGGGTCCACGTCCCACTTGTTAAAGTGAGAGTTTAATAAAATCCCAATGAACAGGGTCAAAAGCCGTTCCAGCATCAACAGAGATCATGTAGGCTGGTATGGGATTTTTGAGCGTATTCCATCAGCAGGCGTGTTTTAAGGGTGTTATCCTGGGCCTCCCTCCTGGGCATATTCAACTTGGTTGAGGTGGGTCAGATCTGGAATCAAAGGTGTGAGAAGATTAGCTATAAGTTTGGAATAGATGTGGAAATCAACATTAGTGAGAGAAATAGGACGATAGCTCCCGCATACGGTGGGGTCTTTGCCTGGTTTGGGTATCACAGAAATGTGTGCTTCAAGATCTTGAGTTGGGAAGAAATAAATCTGACTTTAAATAGTCATTAGCTTCGGGTAAGATTAACATGTCATGGTTCTCTCCACTCGACCCAACTGTTTGGATCCATTTTGAGAATACTAGGAAGGATTTTATCCATTGTAAGTTGTATATTGCTGTCTGGGACCCTGACTGACAGATTTCATCTCTATTCCAGATGGCCATTACATCCTGAGCTCACACTTTGAGTTGTGCATACTGTGTGTTCTTATGAAGAACCCAGTACATATGCAGTTTCTTTTTACGTTTTAGTGAATCCCTTTATAAAGTAGTCAATCAGGCCAGTGACACCAATAGCATTGCTAAAAAGCCATAGGGAGTAGTAATTGCCTGCCATGGGTAGCCTTTCATTTTATTTGGAGGTGCTCTTTTGGCTTGCTTCAGTCTTGGCAAAAAAAAAAAAAAAAAAGTTGATTAATTAAAAAAAATACTTATTACAACTATTATGCTTAAACAGAGTTAAGTTTCCATTGAGTCCCGTTATAAAAAAGCTAAATTTTTGGAACTGTAGAAACAATGCAATGATTTGTTTTAGTGAATGTTCCATAGTTAACTGTACACAGATGTAGACTGTAAACCATGGCATTATGAAAAATATGAACTTTCCTAGGAATAGCCAATTAATGTTCAAATGTCTGTATATGTTGTTAGAATGAAATAGATTATACATAATTAAAAAAATATATATTTAAGGCCTGTGTTACAGTATCAAACTTGTCACAATGGTGGGGTTTAGTTGCAATAAAAAGCCCCAACTAATGTATTATGCATTTAAAGCACATATACACATATACTTATATAAACACAATGTTGTGTTTTCTCTTTTATGTAATATTTGTACACTTGTATTTACACAGAAAATATCAAGTAGGAAGCCTTAAGATTCTCTTAGGAGGTTTTTATATTTTCTCAATATTACCTGGAGCCTTGGTTTCGTTGGGGATGATGCAACGAACAAAATGAGGATGCGTAGATCGAAGATTGGTCATTAGCTTGTTCAGATTTTCCTGGAGTAGAGAGAGGTGTCAGATGTATAGAAAGATGTAATAGAAGAGCAAGGAAACAAGGACAGAGTAAACTTTTGGACTCACCTTACCTCCTAAAGTGGCTCCAGATCCTTAGAGCAGGCATCTCCAGTTTTATTTCAGTTTCCTGGGATCCTCAGAACTTAACCCGCTTCCTGCTATTACTTCCTGTCTGCCCATTAGCCACCAATCCTAACTCATGCCTTGCTGGCCAATTAGCAAGTACCAGGATAGGGAGGACACAGACTAGAACACGACCATACAAACAAATGTAAAGAAGTGCCATGACAATAAGAATATTATTTATGGTACCTTCATCCCGTCGATATGTATAGATAGGAAGGAAGAGGCTATAGACTTTAATTGTACCTTATATCAACTGATTCTAAACAGTCAGAAGTAAAATATTTAAAGAAATATACTACAAAAGTACATATGATGACAGATTTACAGATTAAAACAAATAGTGATAATCAAGACAGAATTCTATAGCTGCGCCAAATCATGACAACTAGAACATAGATACCATCTATATATTGGTTGCTCTACATGTTTCGCGGGTTTACATTAGCCGCTTCTTCAGGGGCTTTCTACAGTTAGAGGGTGATTAAAAGAGGATTATCACATAACTATGAAAGTAGAAAAATACATATTAGTCACAAAATACAGTGAACAGATATGAGTACTTTATATATACAGTACATATAATAGCATTTTTTGTAAATAAAGCGTCTGTTGTGAATCCCCCAATGTTCAATTGTTTTACCAAAAGCCATCAGATTGCCAGGGGCCCAAGGAAAGATGACCCACCCCAGAGGGCACGGAAGCTCGCTGAGAGGCACAGGTTACAAGTGATAATAGTCTATTTAGGAAAAAGGATTTTAATCAGATATACTCAAAAAGCATCCATACAGAGTAGTGAGTATAAGGTAAAATAGAATAGAGTTTCTTTATATAGGTGTGAAACATTAATGGACATACTTTGGACATACTTACATACCTAGGGGGGTACTTTCAGTTATACTGGCTGAATGAGTGACAAAATGGTCCCTATAGAGAGGGGTATATCTATAGGATGAGGGCAAATATATTAGCTTCATGAGTGTTATATATAGCAAATACACAAACAAATTATGAATGTACATGCATACATGTGCATAGCCGTGCATGCACATACCTAGATACACTATACCTAAAGTTATGCGGTGTCAGCATATGTAACTAGCTTGGAAGTGCAGATAATGCTATGTTGGGGGTGATAATCAGAGCACCCCAAACTCAGCACCTATAGGAAAGATAATGATGTACAAATATCAGTGCATGCGGCCACAAAGTGCATATATATCTCTGCATATATACAGGTAATGTGACGCATAGATTACTATTGACAAAGTTTGTTGCACGTGGCTCTCGCACCTTCACAGTTAGTGGTTGTTGGTAATACCTGCATGGAGTATAGGGATCAATGCTGGAGATATATATAGAGATCCACCCAAAAAAACAGAGATGGACAAGACACCCTGGAGGTAAAGCAGAGCGCATATGCATACTAAATCGCAATCGCCAAGCTAGAACTTTAGAGCATAGTAAGAGTAAGGATTAATCATGAGTATTTGAAAGGGAACCTACCAGATAGCCTGTGCCATCCACACTTCCCCAAGAGGCAAAGAAGTGATAGTACTATCATCATCTCTATTTATATGTTTGTGTGCACACAAGGGCTCCTGCCCGGCAACGCCCAGGACACTTGTTGCGTCTGATGTCACCGGACCCGAACCCACAGTGCAAATCGGCACATGCGCATTATCCATAAAACTGCAAATACACACCACAACAGTGAGTGCTTTGCCATCAAGACAACGGGGAGCGAGCAGAACAAAAAGGACTGCTCGGTTCCCCCTACAGTGCCGCATACCCACTGGGAGAGTCCTAGTGTCGAGCCACCGTACAAAAGCTGTGCCTCCAGGCAATGAGTCAAGGGCCGCCATGTTGGGAAAGGGCATGCCCATGACCTAGACAGAAAAGAACATAGACGGCCCTCTAGTGGGACATATTATTATGATGCTCTCAACACATCAATAAGACCCAGAGAGGGAGTGATGGTATCACAACAGAGGCCTATCATATGTGTGACAATGAAATAGCATTTAACCATTACATTTTAGAACAGCTTTTAATAAACATACTTACTTGAAAACTGTCTGATACAGAACATCGCCAGGGATCCCTAACCAACCAAACAACATGGAAAGAGGAACAAAAGGGGAAAAAAATATACAACAATGAAAAAAAAAAAAAACGAAAAAAGGGGGAAAGAGAACACAAAAGAGAAAGGGAAAGAGAAACATCATTTGACAGCCACAATTCGAGGCAGGAGCCCTTTTGTGCACACAAACATATAAATAGAGATGGTGATAGTACTATCACCTCTGTGCCTCTTGGGGATGTGCGGACGGCACAGGCTATCTGGTAGGTTCCCTTTCAAATACTCATGATTGATCCTTACTCTTACTATGCTCTAAAGTTCTAGCTTTGTGATTGCGATTTACTATGCGCTCTGCTTTACCTCCAGGGTGTCTTGTCCATCTCTGTTTTTTTGGGTGGATCTCTCTCTCTCTCTCTCTCTCTCTCTCTCTCTCTCTCTCTCTCTCTCTCTCTCTCTCTCTCTCTCTCTCTCTCTCTCTCTCTCTCTCTCTCTCTCTCTCTCTCTCTCTCTCTCTCTCTCTAGCATTGATCCCTATACTCCATACAGGTGTTAACAACAATCACACACGGGACGTTTTTACAGCCTCTCCTGAACAATTTAACTTGACAGATAAAAACCCATGTTTAAAAGGTCAGTTTTGCCGTGTTTACATGCCATGTTTAGCAGCGTTTTGCCGCGTTTGCATTTAGAAGCATTTGAAAAAAAAATTTTTTTTTTCAACATAGCCAAAAATGAAAAATGCCTATAAACGAAACGCGGCTAAACGCCGGCACAGCATTTAGCTGCGTTTAGCCATGTTTGATGTCTGAAACGTCAGAAACTTCGGCATCTGAACTCATTTTTTTGCCTTCAATCAAAAGCCTCTAAAGGCAACTGCCTAAAAACACGCTTTTTTCAACTGCCCCTGAACTCATTCAATGTTATCTTATGTGACCATGTACACAGTTTCGTTTACAGTCATTTTTAGGCAGTTGCGTTTAACAGCCTTTCTTTGAAGGCAAAAAAATGAGTTCAGACGCCGAAGATTTCCATGTTTTAGATGCCAAATGCGGCTAAATGCGGTACCGGCGTTTAGCCGCGTTTTCGCTTATAAGCATTTTTAAAGGTACCCAATTTTTTGGACATTAAAACACTAAAAAATGATGGAAAAGGATAAGAAAACATATAAAAAGTTGAAAAACTGGTAATTACTTGCAATGAATCATAGACCATATATAGCCCTTGATCCAATCCAATACACCACTAGCAATGTTGTTTTACAAAGTATAATTGTAATTTGACCCATATGTTGTTAGATATAAAAAAGATGACCCCCCCATTGAGCCTGACCACCGACGTGATCAAACATAGTTTCATGAAATTTGATAGTCACCAACAGACGTTCTTCTGGTGGCACACTCTTCCTCATGTTTGTGTCCAAGCGTGTCAGACTGGGCTGAACTTTTTCTAGTAGAATGTCAAATGAGGCAATGGACATGCGTGTAAGCTTAAAAAATGTATCGGGGTAGGTACACAGCTGTACCTACATATTTCTAAAATATCTTACTGACATGTGCTGCGACGAACTCTGGTCCTCGCACGCAATTTTCGGTGTCGTTCTAGCCTCATCAAGAGCAACGTCAGGAGCATTTCCTCACATATGCTCATTATGGGATCCTTTGTAAAAAAAAGCACAGAAATGGGGACAAATACAAGGACACTGCAGAGAAGCACGGAGTGGGACGCAGGCTAAGGGAGGGCTGACATGACAGGTAGCTGAGAAAACCAGCAATGCAGGAGTTAAGAGAGGGGGGAGTGTACAAGCCAGTGTAGGGGGTGGATTGTTAGTTATTCCTGGGTGGGTAGGAGGAGCCAAGGTCCGTGGTGGCTCAGTCCCTTGCCACTGGAAGAAGGAACAGCTCCCGCCCTCTCGCCCTATTTGTTGGTTTTGATTATGTGAAGGTTGAATATGGATGTGTTGGTGGTTGGGGATCTTTGGAGGCATTAGGAATTAAGAACAACGTGGCTGAAGTGGGGAACCATCTTGGTATGGTATCCTTGGTTGATGCCAGTTAACCGAGGTTTAACTGGCATTGGGAGATGGATATCAGCGTGTAAGGTTGAGTGGTGTCATCTGAGTCAGAGCGGCCACGACTGGCGACCTGGTGTGGACACGCTGATACGGTGATACATTTGGTTAGTGCCTCCAAGGGTTGAAGGATTATTGTGTTTTGTTAATAAAGGTTCTGGTTGAAATGTTTAATAAAATGGCCGATGCGGCCAATTTACTTCAAAGCAGGTGTGGTCTGGTTACTTAATAGGTTAAGTTGGGGGGGTGATGTATGTAATGGGTAAAGAGAGGTTTGCATAGGCTATACCATAGTCATGCTCTCTCTGCTGCTGCTACTCACTCTGGTCTCGCAAAATGGCTGAAATAGTTAAATAAAACCTTTTTTTGAGCTTGGGGAGGGTCTTATGATATTATCCTTACTAAATGCTTCTAGACGCAAACGCGGCTAAACGCGGCATGCAAACGCGGCTAAACAGGCGCTTCTAAATGACGGTTTCAAGCTTTCAAAAAAAACGTTCAGAGGACTTTGCCTCAGCAACCCCTGTACATGGAGCCTAACTGTGAAGGTGAGAGAGCCACCTGCAACAAACTTTATCAATAGTAATATATGCGTCACATTACCTGTATATATACAGAGATATATATGCACTTTGTGGCTGCATGCACTGATATTTCTACATCATTATCTTTCCTATAGGTGCTGAGTTTGGGGTGCTCTGATTATCACCGCATAACTTTAGGTTATCTAGGTATGTGCATGCACGGCTATGCACGTGTATGCATGTACATTCATAATTTGTTTGTGTATTTGCTATATATAACACTCATGAAGCTAATATATTTGCCCTCATCCTATAGATATACCCCTCTCTATAGGGACCATTTTGTCACTCATTCAGCCAGTATAACTGAAAGTACCCCCCTAGGTATGTAACTCTATTAATGTTTCACACCTATATAAAGAAACTCTATTCTATTTTACCTTATACTCTGGATGGATGGTTTTTGAGTATATCTGATTACAATCCTTTTTCCTAAATAGACTATTATCACTTGTATCCTGTGCCTCACAGCGAGCTTCCGTGCCCTCCGGGGTGGGTCATCCTTCCTTGGGCCCCTGGCAATCCGATGCCTTTTGGTAAGACAATTGAACATTAGGGGATTCACAACAGTTGCTTTATTTACAAAAAATGCTATTATATGTATATATAAAGTACTCATATCTGTTCACTGTATTTTGTGACTAATATGTATTTTTTCTACTTTCATAGCTAGTGATAATCATCTTTTAATCACCATCTAACTGTAGAAAGCTCCTGAAGAAGCGACTAATGTAAATCCACGAAACATGTAGAGCAACCAATATATAGATGGTATCTATGTTCTAGTTGTCACGATTTGGTGCAACTATAGAATTTTGTCTTGATTATCACTATTTGTTTTAATCTGTAAATCTGTCATCATATGTACTTTTGTATCAAATTTCTTTAAATATTTTACTTCTGACTGTTTAGCATAAGTTGATATAAGGTACCATTAAAGTCCAACATAGCCTCTTCCTTCCTATCTATACATACAAGCAAATGGCCACTGCCCCCACCTATAACTGGCCTTTGCAGCAAGGAGCACATGAGGGGGTGCATAGCAAACAAAACCAATGAAAATTTTCAGCTCCACTTACCGACCAGCCTGCAACTAACTAAATTATCATGTCTAACAGTACGCGTTCAAAACAGGGGTTTCGCTTACCCTGTTTTTAACGCATACTGTTAGACAGTATAATTCGGTTGGTTGCAGGCTGGTCGGTAAGTCGAGCTGTAGATTTTCTTTGGTTTTGTTTGACATGCGTCACCCTTCTATGTGCCCCTTGCTGCAAAGGCCAGTTAAAGGTTGGGACAGAGGCCATTTGTTTGTACTGTTGGAATACTGGTGAGGGGATGCACTGGACACTTTTGCTGCCCTTGTGCTATATGCTTGGTGTCCAGTGCGTCCCTGTGCTTTTAGGGAGGGCTGGTCTCTGTCCAGGCTCACC
Organism: Aquarana catesbeiana; assembly: GCF_042186555.1. Classification (NCBI taxonomy): domain Eukaryota; kingdom Metazoa; phylum Chordata; class Amphibia; order Anura; family Ranidae; genus Aquarana; species Aquarana catesbeiana. The sequence continues at coordinate 350,930,043 of NC_133324.1, read as the reverse complement.
TACCCTCTACCCATCCAATATTATGCATGTGCTTCTACTATAGAGCCTCTACAAATTGATAGAGTTAGGACTGCAGATAATACTGGGGTGCCGTGAATTAGCTCTGCAGCTTACGCATGTATGCAAATGTGTGCAAAATAAACCCCTGTTTTTAACGCATACCGTTAGACAGGATAATTCAGTTGGTTGCAGGCTGGTCGGTAAGTTGAGCTGAGAATTTTCTTTGGTTTTGTTTGATTAGAGCATGACCATACCATCTCCAATTGATCGATTGAGAGGATCCTGGGACACCCTAGAAATAATCTGTGAATATCTACAGGCTTTTGTAAGGGCCTGAGACCATTTTAACAGTAAGGTGAGCCCACTTGTTTAAAAGGAAATATAATAAAGAAGACATTTGGAGATAAAAATTACAAAGTCATTGTCCAAAGTAACCAAATTTCTGTGTTTGTGTCATAAGCCTTCCCACAAAAAAGTTTTTTTGAATCAGTCCTATCTTTCCAATGATCCTTAGTTTCCAACAACAGACCAGGCTTTATAGGTCAACTACCCTCAAATGTTGTATTTAAACAGGGCCCTATTAGAATAAAATATTATCTACTTAAAATATTGATGTATTTTAGCTCTGATCAATTCAGATCAGCACAGTTGAGATCCACCTGCTGGATTTGTGTTTATTTTTAGAAGTTAGACATTAAAATAACAGTAAGCTACTATACTGCTGCCTCCTGAATGTGTTTTTTTTCCCAGTTGAATGGGGAGTTGAATACTGTGTCACAACTGCAAGCCAAGCATTTGGCTTGTGGCTGCTGCGCAGCCCCATTGAGCTAAATGAACAAGTTTGACAGGCGATGCTGTCTGTGAAATTTGACATGTCGAGTTAAAATTGTTGACTATGAAGCTAAAGCATCAAGGCCATGGCAATATGTACTCACACAAGCAGCTGCTATGTTCATTTAGAGGTAGGTGGCCAGAAGTGGTTCTGTTTAATCATCCTCTTTTAGGCAACTCCCACTATTAGATGCAACTTGGTAATGCCCATTGCTCTCTTTGGCATGCATAACAGAACTTATTTTTCAACTGTCTCCCAATAGGGTGGCTGATAATTTGTCATGCTATGTTGACTTCTTAAAGGTAGACCAGGCCAATTACCTGTTATGTGTATTGTCAGTGTGTACAGATTTGCATTGGCTTGAAGAGTACAAGTGACGGGCCTTTAATGAGTGAGCTGTCCCTTCTGTCCAGTCAGTATCTGGATATTTGTATAGTTGAAGTCCCCCATTATGATGACCTTGTCCTGCCTCGCTGCCATTTTTAACTGTGATAGGACATCCAACACCTCTTCTTCCTTCAGGTTGGGGGGCTTGTAACATACCCCCACTATTAATTTCCCACTTGCTTCTTCTTCACTTTGGAGTTCCACCCACACGGATTCCACATCCCCCTTGCCCCATTTGCAATGTCATTCCGCTCTTCCACCCGTTCAATCACTCTTGATATATAGGCACACACCTCCCCCTCTCTTACCCTACCTGTCCTTTTGATACAAGAAATACCCTTAGATCAGTGTTGCCAACCCCCCCTCCCAATTTACTGAAATTTACTGGCAGGACACCAACATTTACAAACGCCACCAATTTTTTTTTTACTGGCAAAATTCATGAAATTTACTGATAGAGCCACATTTTTTACTGCCACTGTACCTAAAATGCCCATTTTCAGTGCTAAACAATGCAAATATCTATATTTAAACTATGAACATGTAGCTAGTGCTATTAGCAATATGTTTAAGTGAAACAAATGTAAAAAAACATATTTCTCCATTTACATGGTACAGGGGGTCAGAGGCTGTGCGGACATGGTACAGGGGGTACAGGGGGTCACAGGCTGTGTGGACATGGTACAGGGCGTCAAAGGCTGTGCGGACATGGTACAGGGGGTCAGAGGCTGTGCGGACATGGTACAGGGGGTCAGAGGCTGTACAGATATGGTACAAGGGGTCAGGGACTGTGCGGACATGGAACAGGGGGTCAGGGGCTGTGGGGGCATGGTACAGGGGGTCAGGGGCTGTGTGGACATGTACAGGGGGTCAGGGGCTGTGCGGACATGGTACAGGGGGTCAGAGGCTGTACAGACATGGTACAGGAGGGGGTCTGTCTCTGTGGATGGTTCTGCTCCTGCTCTATCTATCTGTCCTCCCTCCTCCTCCATACTTGGCTCAGTATATGGGGGGCTGATCAGCACAATACGCGTGTGACTCATCTGGATGGATGGTCACAGTCAGCGCTCCATTCCAGAATCCAGGCACAGGTATGGTTGCCACCTCATCCCTTTTTAAACCTGAACACATATTAATTACACAGGTTCTGTGGTTGATTAAGGTGGTAATTAAACTCACTTGGTGCCTTATCTGCATTTAATTAGCTTCAGAACCTGTGTAATTCAAAGGTGTTTGGGTTTAAAGGGATGAGGTGGCAACTCTAGGCACAGGCAGAGATCGACCTGTGGCAAGGGGCCGCCAAGAACGAGCGCCTGCCATTCAAAAATGGCGCCAGGCGGCACCATCACGTCACTGCGCATGTGCCTGCCCGGCCGAACGTGTACATGTTTTCCTGAGCTCGGCAGGCTTCGGAACGCCACATGCGCATTTGCTCTGTTGGCCTGCAGCCATCTTTTTTACAGGCATTTACGGTCAGTCCAAAAATAGGCTGAAATTTATGGGCTGCCTGTAAATTAATAGGTGATTGGCAACACTGCCTTGGATATTTTGCAAGCCAGTCTAAATCCTTCTCGTGTAACAGCAGGTCCATTTCCTCCATTTTGTTATCTAGGCTCCTGGAATTTGTGTACATGCCTCTCAGTTTTGTACGGTGCATATTATTTTCTCATTAGGTTTTTTGAGGCTGTAATTTTGATATCCCAACTCATTCACTGAAAAAATATGCTCTATCGGTAAATTTTCCATGTTCTGTCAGTAAAAAAAGATGCGGGAGGTTGGCAACCTTTCCTGGAGTTATCGTTATTTTCTACATTTGTATTCTGTCATCATATCATGCAGTACTGCACATAATACATAAAAAAACATTTACACTGGTCCCTTTAGCAACTTTTTGGTCAGAGGTCAAATAACCTATCTGTATGTTTTTAGGTTGTAGAAGGAAACCAAGAAAACCCACCTAAAACATGGGGAATACAAACAAATGAACCCAGTTTTAATTAAAGAGGATAACCATTATCATCATTTTTAGATATGAAATTGCATAAGTTCATGCTAAAAAAGCACTGATCTGAAACCAGCATCAGGAACACAGAAAGAAAAGTTGCCTTTACTGACCTTCTGAAAATGAAGCTGCCTGCAATAATTTCTGATTTACTGATGCTGAACAAGTATATAATAAGTAAAGTTCTTGATCAGTGACAAAAAGAACTCGCTAAAGCTACAATTAGCATGACAGCCAAGCAATGATCATTTTCAGAAAGAGGTCATCAATGACAGGCCACATATTTTTCTCAGCCTATTAAACTGACAATGATGTGACTGAGACCTATTTAAAAAAAAAGTAAAACATGAAGAGATAAACACTACAGGACTACAATATAGTTAAAATTGGTTACAATCCAGTCATAAGTGGTTGCTGTTCAAGGGTCAAAGGGGTTGATTTACTAATGGCAAATAAACTGTGCACTTTACACGGTTGCCCTCTGCAAGTGCTTTTGCTCCAGAACTTAGCAAATGAGGGAAAGCTCTGCTGACTTCCATCATCCAATCATGTGCAAGCAAAAATTCTGTTTTTTTTTTTATTTTATTTTGCAAAGTGAAGCTTGACCTCATTTACTAAGCTCTGGAGCATAAGCACTTGCAGAGTGTAACTGCACTCTGCAAAGTGTACAGTCTATTTGCCTTTAGTAACTCAACCCCAAAGCAATTTTATGACCCTCTAGAGCTGATAAATATTTAGCTGTAAATAGTAACCGAAATGACCAGTTTTGACAATATGAATGCAGGGGAGCCTGTATGATAAGTACAGTCTATATGAAAAGCCTGGGAAATCCTAACTGCCCTTACCCTGTGCAGAGCTGACACTGTCTGGAATGAGGAGCCTTTCTTCTTACTGCCCTTACCCTTGGTAGCTTGATCTACATTGGGAAAACATAAAAGAAGCCCATTAGAAAACAGTAGCAGAGTATAAACAGAAAATATTCTGCAATATAATGCCATGTTGCTGGCTTTGTAGCAGTTTTAATACATATTTCACTACTGTGTGCAGATTTAACAGTCAGCACACGGCAGATTTAGTGTACATGAATGTTAAGGTAGCATACAAACCCTGACAATAGAGATGAGCTTGGGCATCTTCCAAGGTCATCTCTAGCCAAACTTCCACTTTAACGTAGTAGTAAACTCTGTTCTACCACTTGTACCCACAGTCAAGCCTATAGTAAGGCTTACCTGTAGATACTGTGAATATCTCCTAAACTTGCACAGTTTAGGAGATCTTCAGAGTGCATGCAGCCGGTGAAGTTACTGGAACATGCGCTCTGAAGGTCCAGCATACAGTGGCAGACCTTCAGAGCCCGTGCCTTAAACGGCAGCTCCCACACACATGCGTGGGAGTGATGTCATTGCGCCCCCGGTCACTCATGTAGGACACGAACCTGGAAGGAAGACCAGGGGAAGATGTCAGACCTCTCAGCTGTGACAGCATGGTGCTGGAGGGTTTAGTTTTAAGGTAAGTCTCTCATGATGTGCTAATATGCTATGCATACTAGCACATTATAACATTGCCTTGCAGGGGATTTTTTTTTTCATCAACTGCGGTTTACTACTGCTTTAAGTCCTATCGGCTACATTCCCTGCCCTGCAGCACACATAAAACAAAAGGGCAGGATTCTGGTGATGTCAGCACACTTACAGTATATGAACACGTGCCTATGTTTAGCCATTGACATTGAATAAATATGGGCATGTGTCCATATAAGGGTACTGACATCACCATGATCCTGTTTCTTTGTTTAGGTGTGCTGCGGGGAGGGGAGTGACCTGGCCAGAGTGCAAAGTGAAAATTTGAATAGAAATTTGTTTGGAGGAAGCCCAGGTTTACCTCTACCTGACAGCATAAAGCTCCCTTTATTGCAGCTCAAGCAAAGCTATGCTGTCTTTATTTATAGGGATATTAAACGCTAATTGAAGGAAGTGTACATGGGCACTGATGAATACATATTGGTGGACGTAGCTAGAATAAATACTATTGATGGTTATTGTGTACATATGATACACATTGGCCAGTAGACTTTGGTTAACAAAAGGGATAAATAGTTGGAAACTCATGCTGTTGGGTTTGGCTGCTTCCCAGCAAATATCTGGATGGAAACCAATGATACAAAAGATCCAGCCAGCCAAAACTGGTACCCATATCTGCTTATATGGCAGTAATTCAAGTTCACTAGACCTGCACTAAACATTTATAATACAGTGGCCATTGATTAGATGTCTGCATGCGTGCCCAGCCTAACGATTTGTAACTGAAATGATCAATAAAAAAAAAACAAATATGTGAATCAAAAGCTTAGAAATCATAGAGCACTTCCTGCGTACCTGAATCTGTAGCGGCATAGTTGGCAAACAGGAGTGCCAAAAGCTTGAGAGCTGACTTCTGGTACAATCCCACCACAGTTTCATTCAGGGGGTCCTTGTTCTTTTCCAGCCAGCCATTTATGTTGTAGTCCACAGTACCAGCATAGTGCACCAGGGCAAAATGTGCCTCTGGCTTGCCCTTTAAATTGCGTGGCTTTTGGAAGTTGTTCGATTTGCCCAGATGATTGTCATACAGCTTGGCTTTAAAAGTTATATCAGTTGCCTTTGGAAACATACACTCCTCTTCAAGGATTGACATGATTCCCATAGGCTGTGGAAAAAGAATCACACAAGATACTTTTATCATGCACAGAAATGGAATTAAAGAAAGTATACTTATTAATAAATTGGTAAATGTTGTTTTGGCATGCTTTGAAGGGATTCAATTTTTAAACAATTATTTTTGAACAAAGAACAGGACTGCAGCACCAACAGATGTTGAAGCCACATTCATTTGAGCCTGTCTTCTCCAAGCCTTTCATCTTCAAACTAATTCATGAATACTAAATGCTGGGCACATTAAGGGACATTCACTACAGACAAAGTTTTGCAAAGTTCTGAGACATTTGAGAAAAGAATGTATCTAGTTTGGGGCACTTTGGATTGAATAATCACTCTTACCTTCTCTATGAGATCAATACAGGCCTGTAAATCCATGCCAAAGTCAATGAACTCCCATTCAATTCCTTCTTTCTTGTATTCCTCCTGCTCCAACACGAACATGTGGTGGTTGAAGAACTGCTGCAACTTCTCATTAGTGAAGTTAATGCACAGCTGCTCAAAGCTGTTGAACTGGAGAAAGACATATGTAAAATAAGAGAAAAGAAGGAAACAATGCAAATATACTTTAAAGATCAATTCCTTTTGATCTCTGTGAGTTGAAACCTTTGTAGCAACCTGTGCACTGATAAGGCCAAAGTCTACCAAAATATTAAAAACATCACATGGAGGGGTTAGAAGTAGGAGTCAAGTTCTAAGTTGGCCTGGAAAACCACCTAAAGACCAACTCTAACTGTTTGTTTTTCATTTTTGTCAGAAAGTAAAAAGTTTTACAAATCTGTCAGTATTTTTTGCTGTCTGTGCTCTCATGGAAAATATTTTTCCTCTTTTTCTATCCCATGACCACTGCCTCTGGGATGGCAAGGACAAACCTCCCAAACAGAGACATGAAAAGTAAAAAAAGGTTTTAACGTTGTTGTCAGTAGCCTGTTAGATTCCCCCCCACCCCCCTTACTTCCAGTCTTGGTGACCACACATAATTTGGGGAAGGGGGGCGTTCTTCTTACTGGCAACACAGGGATTGATTCACTAAGTAGGCTGTTTGCTTTTTAAGGGAATTTTCCCCAGAGCTTAATGAATGAGATGAAGCTCTGTTGACTTCCATCATCCAATCATGTGCAAGCAAAAATACTGTTCTTTATTTTCCTTGCATGTGATTGGATATTCTTTGCAAAGTGAAATTTCATCACATTCATTATACTATGGGTAAAATACTATTGCAAAGTGCAACTCCCCTTGCCAAGTGAACAGCCTATATGTTTTTATTAAGTCAACACCACAGACCACCATAACAATTATACTGTACATTCGCTCTGTGCTGCTAGACCAGTATCCAAAACATCTTTTCTCTGTGCTCCAGTGGTCTAAGGTCCTCACAAAATCAAGACCAATGCAGGGTCCATGGCCCTGCTATGAAGATGATGATCCTGAGAAACAGTCCACCAATGGAGCAAGGGGAGCGCCATCTGCTGTAGGAATAGAGGAGAGGTCTCCAAACTTTTTAAACAAAGGGCCAGTTTACTGTCCTTCAGACTTTGAGGGGGCCAGACTGTGGCTAGTGAGAGTAGAAAATGCCCTGGCGTCAATGGGAGTAAACAATGTCCCATCATTGGTATGCATGGGAGGAATATTGCCCCATTGTTGGTATCAGGGGAAGGAATAGTGTCCCATCATTGGTGTCAGTGGGAAGAGTAGTGTCCCATCATTGGTGTCAGTGGGAAGACTAGTGTCCTGCCATTGTTGTCACTAGGAGAAATAGTGCCCCATTGGTATCAGTGAAAGGAATTATGCTCTGTTGTTGGAGTCAGTGGGAGGAATAGTGCCCCAAGGGCAGGATAAAGGCAAGCAAAGGGCCATATCCGGCCCCCAGGATGCAGTTTGGAGACCACTGGAATAGAGGATCAGGTAAGATAAAGTGTTTCTCCTCTCCCCTAGACTAAACGAGCAGCTAACCCTTGCAGTACAGGTGCAGTCCCAATGCAAGGGATAATTTTCAAATTCCATGGAGCTGGGATTTAACTAATTTTTACATAAGCAGTTTTATTTTATTAATAGGCATCCTTCATAGCAGCCACCACCTCCACCCAGCCTACAGCATTTCCGAATATAAACATGATTTGCACTAATCTGTATGTAACTTTTGATCTCAAACTCCCTCTTCACTATTCTCTATCTGTTATCTCTTATTCATTTGTTTCTGAATCATCCCTGTTTAGTACATAGAATATCTGCATCTGCTGCTCAGTAACTTACATCAAAGATCTCAAATCCTGCAATGTCCAGCACTCCGATGAAGTATTGTCTGGGTTGCTTGGTCTCCAGGGTGGTGTTAATTTTTACTACCATCCAAAGGAACATTTTCTCGTACACTGACTTGGCCAGGGCTCCCAAGGCATAGTACACCTAAAGGAAACGTTAATAATTTTATAACTTAGATGGTTTGCATTTCACTGTATTTTTTGGAATTTGTAACATGAAAAAAAGGATCACTGACCTGTTGGACATTTTGTCCCTTGGTGACATACTCATTCCCGACCTTGACTCTGGGGTGACACAGTCCTTTCAGGAGGTCAGCAGAATTTAGGCCCATGAGGTAGGCAGCTTTGTCAGCCTCTGGAAAAGACAGTAAAGATCATTGATATAGTTTCAGGAGTACAAACACTCCCACCATCTTGGGTCCCTGGTGGATGTGAGCCTTATGTTCAGCAAGGTGACTGAATGAAAGAGAATTCTAAACCATCGAATTGTATATTGCTCTAAATATGGCAGCAGTGCTTTAAATACAGCAGCATTGCTCTAAATAAGCTGTCAGAAAGTACAATTGCATTATCACAATAACTTGTGTATCACCCTCTAGTGTGCTAGATAGGATGTACTTAGTTGTTAGTGTATACAGAGAAAAGGGGTTCCCCTATTGGTGGACTTTTTAGGCACATATAAAAAGGCGTACGCCTTTTTATATGTGCCTAAAAAGTCCACCAATAGGGGAACCCCTTTTCTCTGTATAGTTTTAAAATTTGGATGTGGCACAACTTCACAGTCGGCCGCCGATCTACGTTATCTGTCTTAGTTGTTAGTGAAGGAAAATTTGGCTAAACTGAGAACCAGGCCTGGATTGACTCTGGGTCAGGGCTGAGTGACTCAGGGAGGCTGAATGACTCAGCAAGCAGCATCTCTGGTGACTCCCCCTGCTTTCTGGAACCTTGGAGAAGCTTCCAGATGCAGTAGGGTGGAGTCTAGGAGGAGCTGTTTGGAGTATTCATGAGGGCTCCAGGCAATCCCCAGCAAAGTGGGCTGGCAGGGGACAGGGCCTCAAAAATGCTCATAGATCATGCCAGCAGGGCCAGTCAGGTGGAAGATGGAGATGGAGTGCTGAGGAGGCTATCTGTGGCCCTTGAGGCTGCCCCCTAGTCTAGGGGGGTGTGACCTCGAGCCTGGGGCTCAGGTGCTGGAGGGACCCTCTACAACACACTGAGGAATCCTTCCTGGCACGGGAGCAAGGAGAGAACATCAGGAGAGTGAGCATGTCCAGGAGATCTCCTGAGGAGTCAGCTGGGTGGGCTGGTGAGTGTGCAGTCTGGGAGGACTGTGGAGAGAGTGTCAGTCTGGGAGGACTGTGGGTAAGTAGCCAGGAGTGTTAAAGAAAGGGGCAGCTGCAGCCAGGCAGGCTGGCTGTGCCTGAAGAGGTGGTTCTGGAATCAGTAGCCACAGGGATGTAAGCTGGACACTGACTTTTTTGCTACACTCTTAAAGGGGGCCTCGGGTTCCTGCCTGCAAAGGGCTATTGCTTCTAAATCTGAATAAGTGCCATTGTCAGATCCACAAAACAGTGTGCCAGCTGGAGTTCTGCCAGCAAGCTAGTGCTGGAGGAAGAGAAGGGGTGTATATAGACTGTATATAGGAAATTTGTCCCTGAAGTTGTTCGAAGTCAAGTGGGCATCCCATAATTTCCCTACCCCTATCCAAGTTCTAATCCCTCAATAAATAACAAAAAAAACCCTAAAGCACTGGACTGTTCTCTGACTCAGGTGTGCCTGTGAAAATTTGGTGTGCCTGGCTGTGCAGAGTGGGGGATCCCATTTCTACTTGCGGCTCCTTAGAGGGTGCTCTACGCTTGTGAGCTATAGAGTGAGCTGTTTGATTATATCTAGTTTACCTGAATTGCATGTTTCCAAAAGGAATATAGAACATAGGCAGCAAATCTATACCTACATTTATATCAAAAATTAGGTGGGATTTGCCCCAAATATTTTGATTTATGATAGCTAATGAAAACCACTAGGGGATCTACAGTATTTAAAAATGTTTTCACAAAAGGCCACACAAGATTACAGATCTTTTACACAAGAGTCATACTTTTTTCCAGTTTAATTCAATAAGAAAGATGTGTGAAAAGATTTATAAATACAATTCATATCGGAATAAACTAAACTACCATAAATACACCCCAAACATACTTTTTTTTTTTTTTTTTTAAGCAAATTTTGCCTTAGCAGCTCAGTGACTGAAAAGGTATTTCCTCTTTGGCAAAATCAATTTCAACAAAATCATTCCACTCAGCCCTAATGATAGCTAGCTATAATGATTTTCAAAGCCTCCCACCTCTCCTATTTTAATAGGTATACCATAATGACAGTACACTGCGATCATATTCTTTGTTATCAGTATACATATCAAACCTTCAGTGCCATCTGGTTCTGCCTGCTCTTCTCGCTGCTTCTGTTTGAACCTCATGTTCCCAAAGTGCATTATAGCTCCCGTGAGTTTGTAAATTGAGTTCTTCTCATCCTGAGAGAATCCTAGCACATCAAAAGCATTCTAAGGAAGACAGATCAGAGAACAGATCCATAAAATATAATTTTATACAGATGGTAGGATGTGATCACAGTGTGTTTATATATATATATATATATATATATATATATATATATATATATATATATATATATATATATAAATAAAAGAAATGAGTTAAGACATATGGGTACTGTGTGGGTGATGTACTAAATATTACAGCTTTAAAAGTAATCATTTTTATTGTGATTAGCAGTAGGTGAAACCTGGGCTCTTCAACATTCTAGTTATTACAGTAATAAACAATAAGTTGTTTCAGAATTTGACACAGTGTTTTTCACAGTTCCCCACACACGGCTAATGTGAAGGTAAAGTCTACAGGCTTGGAAAAATCAGTTTGTAAATGGATAGAAAACTGGCTAAAAGACCAAATTCAGAAAGTAGTGATTAATGATTTTTACTCTGAATGAACTACGGTTATCAGTGGAGTACCTCAAGGTTCAGTGTTGGGACCCTTACTTTTTAATATATTTATAAATGATATAGGTTCTGGGATTAAAAGTACCATTTCAGTGTTTGCAGATGACACCAAGCTATGCAGTGGAATAACATCCTTACAGGATGTCTACAATTTACAAGATGACCTGAATGCACTACTTAATTTGGCAACTATCTGGCAAATCAGGTTTAATGTTGACAAATGTAAAGTTATGCACTTGGGGGCTAGAAACATGCACACATCTTACATACTAGGAGGAAAACAGCTGGGGGAGTCAATGGGGGAGAAGGATCTGGGTGTTCTGGTAGATCATAAGCTTAATAATAGCATGCAAAGCCAGGTTTTTCCAAAGCTAGTAAAATCCTTTCTTGTAATAAAAAGGCATGAACTGTAGAGAGAAAGATATAATTTTGCCCCTGTAGAAATCATTAGTAAGACCTCATCTGGAATATGCAGTTCAGTTTTGGGCACCAGTTCATAAAAAGAATATTGAGGAACCGGAGAAAGCACAGCGAAGGGCAACCAAACTGATGAGAGGCATGGAGGAGCTCAGCTATGAGGAACGATTAGCTGAACTGAATATATTCTCTCTTGAGAAGAGGAACTTAAGGGGGATATGATCAATATATACAGTATAAGTACACAAGTGGTCTATATAGTGAAAAAATCCCTCACATTTTATTTTGTACCTAAAATTTAAATCAAGACTGAAGTCCACTATACAGTAAATAACCATATATAATTGACAAAATGTGCAGACATGTACTAAATATTGAGAGGAGTCGGACTTCAGAAACTGTATAATTTCTGTGTGTTTTGCTGGTATTGCTATTTCAGGAGATCTTGTATTGTGCTGGTGGTGAAGAAAATGACAAAGGAAAAAATACAAAAAGGTACATCAATTCAAAAATACTTTATAAACAACAAATGAAACCAAACATATTGTAAATGTCACTCACAACTGGTATACATATGTGGGCGACACTTCTCATAAGTATGAGAGGTGTTGCCCATTTATGTATACAAGTTGTGAGTAACCTTTAAAATATGTTTCATTTCATTTCTTGTTTATAAAGTATTTTTGTATTGATTTATACCTTTTTGTATTTTTTACTTTGTCATTTTCTTTACTACCAGCACAATACAATTCTCCTGAAGAAGCAATACCAGAGAAACACATAGACATTATACAGTTTCTGAAGTCCAACTTCTCTTAAAAAAAAAAATTTTGTGGATGCTGTGATTAGTGCATGTCTGCACATTTTGTCTATTATATGTTGTTATTTATAGTGGGCTTCATTCTGTTAGTGTCTGGTATACACATTTTCAACTACCTGATCACAGATACTGTAATTTGGTCTTGATTTTAATTTTTAGTACAAAATAAATTGTGAGGTTTTTTTAAACGTATTTGTTTGTGTTTATTTCTGAGATGTGAAGCACCGTGAAAGTCCCATTCCTTGTTTCCCAATTTTGTGCCTTGTTATTCAGGGTTGTGGTGCTTGATATACCCACTTGCGCTTCACAACAATAAGTTGCCCATTACAGTAGACCTGCCAACTAAAAGTCTGGCAATATTATCTAAGGAAACCTTTGGTTTCCTGATTCATAGTAATTTGGTGGCAGGGACCTTCCACTAACTGTGGGAACCCTACATTTACTCAAATAGTTGCTGAGTAGCTCATCAATCAGTGGTGTTTTATGACAGGGAATAGGGACTACAGCTCTTATGGCTGCATTGTGATCCACTCCTGGCTCCTCTTTTTTCCCTAATGGATGCTAAATGTAATGTGTGGCCTTCCTAATCATCAGGGAGACAGAGTGCAAGGGACTCAGTGTGACTATGAGAGCTGTGGTTCCTCTTTCCTGTAATAAAGCACCTTTGATCTATGGGGTACCAGGGCATGTTTTATTTAAAGAAGAATGCATATAGGCATTAGAAAAGGCCTTGCATTATTAAAGTGGTTGTAAAGGCAGAAAGTTTTTTATCTTATTGCATTCTCTGCATACAGTTAAAAAACCTTCTGTGTTTATCAGCTCCCTAAATACTTATCTGAGCCCATCTCGATCCAGTGATGCTGCATGAGAGACTTGGCTGTCCAGGACTCTCCATCCTCATTGGCTGAGACAGCAGCAAAGCGCTATTGGCTCCAACTACTGTCAATCAAAGTCAGTGAGCCAATGAGGAGAGAGAGGCCACGGCTCCATGTCTGAATGGATACACAGAGCTGCGGCTCAGCTCGGGTTCCCCCATAACAAGCTGCTTGCTGTGGGGGCACTCAACAGAAGGAAGGGGCCAGGAGTGCCGAAGAGGAACCCGAGAAAGGGAGGATGTGCGCTGCTCTGTGCAAAACCACTACACAACAGCAGGTAAGTAAAACATGTTTGTTATTTTTAAATAAAAAAACAAGACTTTAGTATCACTTTAAAGCCTAAGTGTAGCTAAGATTAAAAAAAACCTAAACTAAAAAAATCAGCACAAGGGACGAAACTTACAGTCAGTAGGATATGTTCCTTGTGCTAATTCTTTTTCTGTTAGTATAAATCCTTTTCTGTCCAAGCCCCTGCAGATGCCATAATCTTCTGACGTGGCCAGGGTTATTAAAACTAAGGGGCTCCTTAAGAGAGCTCAACTATGGCCGTCAGGCACACTTTTGAGTTCCTGGCACTTACATCAGTGGCTAACAGCTCTTCTTCATCATCAATTGAAGCCACAGTGGTCTCCCCTTGAGAGATATATGCATAGTCATATGGATTACTGGTGACCAGCATCATGTCTGTAAAACAGAATGGATACTGGCAAATCAGAAAAATAAAGAAATGTGTAAATGTAAACAGCATGATTTGGATCTCAGTGTGGTCCTGGTTTATCAGTGACACCTACCCAGAAGCTCTGGCTTCTTATTGGACAAGATTTGATAAAAAATGTGATAGTCCCTTTCTGCTTTCAGCTGGAAAGTCACACGAGATTTCTCCAGGAGATCTAAACAGAATAGTGAGATAAAAGTTATTTATGAACTCATCAATGGATATTCCAATGGATATTGCTAAGATTCTCAAAAATGACCAGTCCCAGGGTGTCTACCAAGGGCATAAATATACTATTCATGATATGCCAGTTTCATTATACGCGTTTATGGTTTAATCTTTCTACAGTGCAATCATGGGACAGTGAGATCTTTAAACCACTGTTTTGATCATGCTTAAGGCATAAACAAAGGATATTCTGCTTGCTACTTGCCATTAAAATTCAATGGGTGGCACTGTAAACAGGTGCTGCTTGAGCACAGCGCCTAGCTAAATTAACATTACTTTGTGATATCAGCGAATATACTGAGATGAAAGCTCTTACGCATGCAACCTATAGGAAACTGAGAGTTAGATGGTTATGCTGGCTATGTGAGATTCAATGATTGTAAACTATCTTACCTTTCAAAATGATCAACACAAGAAATAGAAGATTGATTTGGTTGCATTTGATTGTTAACACTTATTCAGCAAAATCACATTATGAAAGATATCATTCTTAACGCAAAGCCATCTTTACATTGAATAATTCTATTGGCAAAAAGTATGTATGGCCAATATTAGAAATTGAAGGAGTAGAACATTAAAACATACTAATGGAAGGGGCATTATTATAAGATCAAAACAGAGAAAGAAAGATATATAGTCATTCTCACAGGTCTCTATATCAGCAGATGCCAGCTTCCCGGTGGCTCCAAAATGGATTCTAATGAATTTACCCTGTTGTAGAAAAGAATAAAAAGAGGCAGAAAAAGGAATAGGAAAGTGAAAAAAATGTACATTAAAAAGGCATTGTGAAGTATTTCTCATTGGCAAGAACCAAGGAAGATACAAAAGGAAGGTCTAAAATACACTGAGCAAAATTATAAATGCAACACTTTTGTGTTTTCCCCTATTTATCATGAGCTGAACTCAAAGATCTACAACGTTTTCTATATGTACACAAAAGGCCTATTTCTCTCAAAAATTGTTCACAAACCTGTCTAAATCTGTGTTAGTTAGCACTTCTCCTTTGCCGAGATAATCCATCCACCTCATAGACGTGGCATATCAAGATGCTGATTAGACAGCATGATTATTGCACAGTTGTGCCTTAGGCCACAATAAAAGGCCAGTCTAAAATGTGCAGTTTTATCACACAGCACAATGCCACAGATGTCACAAGTTTTGAGGGAGCATGCAATTGGCATGCTGACTGCAGGAATGTCCAGAACTGTTGCCCTTGAATTAAATGTTCATTTCTCTACCATAAGCCATCTCCAAAGGCGTTTCAGAGAACTTGGCAGTACATCCAACTGGCCTCACAACCACAGACCACGTGTAACCACACCAGCCCAGGACCTCCACATCCAGCATCTTCACCTCCAAGTTCGTCTGAGACGAGCCACCTGGACAGCTGCTGCAACAATCGGTTTGCATAACCAAAGAGTTTCTGCACAAACTGTCAGAAACTGTTTTAGGGAAACTCATCTGCATGCTCATCATCCTCATTGGGGTCTCGACCTGACTGCAGTTTGTCGTTGTAACCTACTTGAGTGGGCAAATGCTCACATTCGATGGCGTCTGGCTCTCTGGAAAGTTGTTCTCTTCACGGATGAATCCCGGTTTTCACTGTACAGGGCAGATGGCAGACAGCGTGTATGGCGTTGTGTGGGTGAGCGGTTTGCTGATGTCAACATTGTGGAATTGAGTGGCCCATGGTGGCGGTGGGGTTATGGTATGGGCAGGCGTAAGCTATGGACATCGAATACAAGTGCATTTTATTGATGGCATTTTGAATGCACAGAGACACGAGATCCTGAGGCCCATTGTTGTGCTGTTCATCCATGACCATCACCTCATGTTGCAGTATGATAATGCACAGCCCCATGTTGCTAGGATCTGTACACAATTCCTGGAAGCTGAAATCATCCCAGTTCTTGCATGGCCAGCATACTCACTGGACATGTCACCCATTGAGCATGTTTGGGATGCTCTGGATTGGCGTATACGACAGCGTATTCCAGTTCTTGCCAATATCCAACAACTTCGCACAGCCATTGAAGAGGAATGAACCAACATTCCACAGGCCACAATCAACAACCTAATCAACTCTATGCAAAAGAGATGTGCTGCACTGCGTGAGGCAAATGGTGGTGTGCTTGGTATGGATCTTGAGGAGGAACTCCACGCCAGATTTTAAATAAAAAACCTTCATGGGTTCCCCCTCCAAGAGCAGACCCTTATCCGAGCATGCAGCCCAGCCGGTCAGGAAAAGAGGTGGGGACGAGCGAGCGCCCCCTCTCCTGAACCGTACCAGGCCGCATGCCCTCAACATGGGGGGGTGGGTGCTTTGGGGCAGGGGGGCGCCCTGCACCCCCCACCCCAAAGCACCTTGTCCCCATGTTGATGAGGACAAAGGCCTCTTCCCGACAACCCTGGCCGTTGGTTGTTGGGGGTCTGTGGGCAGGGGGGTTATCGGTAGACATGTGCATTCGTTTTTGTCCGAATGCATTTTCGTCCGAATTTCAGGTATTTTCGTTATCGTTTTAACAAACGATAACGAAAGTGCAGAATACGAAAAACGAAAGATCCGACATAAACAAATGCTTTATTTTCGTTTTCGTTGCTACAACAGTTCGATATAGATAGGAGATTCGACATGATGATGACAATAACAATCTGTGTCCATCAAACCTGTGGTCGAATGTGCCTAACCTTAACTCTATTAGTCCAAGATTATTCTACACAGAGAGAACAGATTCGACATAAAGAGAAAAGATTCGACGTAGGGGAGAAAAGATTCAACGTAGGGGAGAAAAGATTCGACGTAGGGGAGAAAAGATTCGACGTAGGGCAGAAAAGATTCGACGTAGAGGAGGAAAGATTCGACATAGGGGAGAAAAGATGAATAAAAATAATGATGATGATGAATGCTATTGGCTAATTGTAACCAAAGAGGAGGAGCAGTAAAATAGCTAGAACTAAGTACACACGTACTTTGGCTTATGGTGTCTGTTGAAAGTTCTAAGAAGATTCGACGGAGCAGGTAAACTATACGGCGTCATACAGTTCAGCTGCTCCGTCGAATCTTCTTTGAACATTCGACAGACACCATAAGCCTTTAATGACAGATTCGACCTTAATTTGGATTTTCGGACGAATGCAATTTTTAACGAAAAATTAAATAAATAAAAACGAATTTCGGGAGTAACTAAATAAATTTATTTTTCGGACGAAAACGAAATTCCGAAACGAAATATTTCAGTGTGCACATGTCTAGTTATCGGAATCCGGGAGCCCCCTTTAATAAGGGGGCCCCCAGATCCTAGCCCCCCCACCCTATGTGAATGAGTATGGGGTACATCGTACCCCTACCCATTCACCTAGGAAAAAAGTGTCAATAAAAAATAACACACTAGACAGGTTTTTAAAGTAATTTATTAGGCAGCTTCTTCCGACTTTGGGGGTCTCTTCCTCCTTCTATGCGCTCTCCCGCCTCTTCTCCGCGCTCTTCTCCTGCTCTCCGGTTCTTCTACAGGGCTCCTCTGCTATCTTCTGCTCTTTTGCCCGCTCTTTTGCTAGCGGTGGCCCGGTGTTCTCCCTCTTCTCTTCTTCCGATGTTGACACAACGCTCTCTCCCGCTGTTATGCGGTGTGCGCGCTGTGCCTTGACTTATATAGGCATGAGGCGTAGCCACTGGGTGATGTCAACCGGTGATTCCACCCCTTATGACGTCACCGCCCGAGGCATGATGGAACTGTAATGTCATGACCCCACCCCATCCCTATATAAGTCGTTGCGGAACGCGCACACGGCATTACAGCGGGAGAGAGCGTCATGTCAACATCGGGAAGAAGAGAACAGGGAAGAAGACGACGGAGAAGACCGGACCACCGCTAGCAAAAGAGCGGGCAAAAGAGCAAAAGATAGCGGAGGAGCCCAGCAGAAAATACCGGAGAGCAGGAGAAGAACCGGAGAACGCGAATAAGAGGCCGGAGAGCGCTGAGAAGAAGGAAGAGACCATGGAGAAGAAGAAAGAGACCCCCGAAGACGGAAGAAGACCCCCGGAGCTGTCTAATAAATTACTTTAAAAACCTGTCTAGTGTGTTTTTTTATGGACACTTTTATTTCCTGGGTGAATGGGTAGGGGTACGATGTACCCCATATTCATTCACATAGGGTGGGGCGCCGGGATCTGGGGTCCCCCTTATTAAAGGGGGCTTCCAGATTCCGATAAGCCTCCCCCCCCGCAGACCCCGACAACCAACGGCCAGGGTTGGCAGGAAGAGGCCCTTGTCCTCATCAACATGGGGACAAGGTGCTTTGGGGTGCCAAAGCACCCACCATGTTGAGGGCATGCGGCCTAGTGCTGTTCAGGAGGGGGGGGGGCGCTCGAGCACAAGTCGCATGCCAAAGTCGGATCATGCGAGAAGACGATCCGACTTTGATCCAATTTCAATGATAGTCAGTGGGCTGACGTAGGATCAAAGTCGGACCAAAGTAGTACAGGGAGCATTTTCAAAGTCGAACCGACTTGTGTCGGACCAGTTAGGACGGCTCCCATACACCTCCCACACACCTGTGCAATAATCATGCTGTCTAATCAGCATCTTTATATGCCACACCTGTGAGGTGGATGGGTTATCTCGGCAAAGGAGAAGTGCTCACTAACACAGATTTAGACAGACCTGTGTCTAAATGAGAGAAATTAGACTTTTGTGTACATATAGAAAAAGTTGTAGATCTTTGAGTTCAGCTCATGATAAATAGGGGAAAACACAAAAGTGTTGCGTTTATAATTTTGCTCAGTGTACATATGACAGAACATGCTATGGAGGTTATTTTTAGCTAATATTTGATACCACCCTCTGCTGGACACCACCAATATGCTCTGCACTGCTGCTCACATTTTACATGCTATTCATAAAATGCAGGCTGTAGTGTGGAGCCTGTGGTGTGTCACAAAGTTCTTTCTACTTAAAGCTGCAGAAAGTATTTGTGACTGCAGAAGAGCAATCACATGACTGTGACAGCTCACATGACTGGACTTTAGTCCTGTTGTTTTACCTGTAGAGCCCATGTTGCTGTGCTGTATAAATGTACATTTTTGTGTATTTTATTTTAAGCAGAGGTATGACTGCGATAAGGCCATACTATTGCGTTATAAGGTTAAAGTATATAGGGGCCCTGTGTGTCTTTTGACAGAGGGGAATCATACATGCAAGGTCAATTACTTTTTTTGCCTATTCTTAGACCCCTTTCACACCGAGCCGCCTATAGCATCGGTGGTAAAACGCCGCTATTTTTAGCAGCGTTTTACCGTCGGATTTGCGGCGCATTTCGGCCGCTAGCGGGGCGCTTTTACCCCCCGCTAGGGGCCGAGAAAGGGTTAAAACCGCCCGCAATGTGCCGCAATAGCAGCATTTTGCCGGCGGTATCCCAGCGCTGCCCCATTGATTTCAATGGGGAGCAGCGGTGGAGGAGCGGTAAACACACCGCTCCTTCACCGCTCCAAAGAAGCTGCTGGCAGGACTTTTCCTGGCGTCCTGTCAGCGCACCGCTCCGGTGTGAAAGCCCTCGGGCTTTCACACTGGAAATAATGGAGCAGCTGTTTGAGGGCAAATTGCAGGCGCTATTTTTAACGCTATAGCGCCTGCAAAACGCCCTCGTGAAAGGGGTCTTAAAGTGGTAGTAAACTCAGTTTTACCACTTGTACCTACAAGTAAGCCTATAATAAGCCTATAACTTGCACTGTTTAGGAGATATTTCAAGTGCATGCAGCCGGTGACATCTGGCATACCATGCCGGACCTTCAGAGCCCGAGCCGTAAACGATGGCTCCTGCACGCATGTGCGGGAGTGATGTCACTCATGCCCTGGGCACGCATGTAGCCGGAGGACGTGAACCCGGAAGGAAGACCAGGTGAAGATGGAAGCCCTCTCAACAGTGAAATCGCAGCGCTGGGGGGGCTTTGTTTTAAGGTAAGTCTTACATAATGTGCCAGTATGTGATGTATACTAGCACATTATGACATTGCCTCGCAGGGGATTTTTTTTCCCCCTTTAACCGCGGTTTACTACCACTTTAAAGAGGAACTAAAGTCCTATTTAAAAAAACATTGATAACAGGCAACTTTTTATTGCAGAGGAGACTTTCTATATCCCTTCTGCAGATGACCTTCCCTTCTGTGCATATTTAAAGACTATGGCAAAAACCCTGGGCACTGGCAGAAGATTCTATTTCTGCTTTAATGACAAAATGTAGGAATAGGTCCCATTACACAGAGATTTCCCAGCAAGTTTAGCCTAGTCCTTGCCAGAGTGTCGCTTTTTCATTTGGCCAAATACCTGCACTGAGATAAAATAGCAGTGACACAGTACATCACTGATAAGTAGCCACTATATGTAAAAAGGCTTCCCCAATGTACATATATTTTTTAAACTATATACAAAAACAGCATGTGTTGGGTTAAAGCAGCTCTTTCCTTTTGCACCGAAAACTGGATCTGGCTATTTTTTCGCAACACGGCACACAATGCTCAGTATAACATTATAATGCATTGCAGGTCTGTTGCCTTGGCATTGAAGTGTCATTCAGAATGACATACTAACACACACATGCTGCATTGCAACACAAAGGTGTAAAGCCGGCCGCACTTATATATGATCTAACTGAAACTGATTCACATTCACTATATATATATATATATATATATATATACATATATATATATAAAGATTACAGTTTTTATTTAAATCTTATGACCATTGATTAATCTGTGTTCTGAAAGCTAAAAGTCAATGATGGTAAGTAATGTAATTTATGCTAATAACTTACAAATCTTGAGGAGTTGTCATTTCTCAAAGTCTTAGCATTACCAAATGCCTCCAGGGCAGGGTTAGCCTGGATAATCTGATCCTCCAGAGTCCCCTATAAATTAGGTGGAAGAAAAATTAGATTTTTCACACAAGGTTTTCTCTGAAAATATATGGCAAACATTGGCAATAATAGGAAAACAATAAGTAATTACAACACATTAGAAGAGCTTTATTATGTAGAATGGCTAAGGCTAATTTACTGCCAATTTACTGCCAAATCTCTTTTCGAGCATGACGGTTATAGATCAGTTTATCCCATCAAGGTTTCTGTACTGTGCTTTTCACAGTGAAGGCCAGTGTTTTAACCTCTTCAATAGAGAAAAGGAAATCATCAGTAACAGATAACAGAGATTTTCAAACACGTTGAAAAATCTAAAGTGTTTGGAAAATTGAAAGTGTTTAGGCTTTTACCATTACAAAAGACCACATATACTGTAAGTTCAGTATACCCATATATGTTTAATTATGTTTTGTGTTATGCCCCAATAATATATTGTATTAAGACTATATTTCAAAGTAATTTTAAACATCTGAAATGAAAAATGGATATACAACACCTTTATAGTGTGCACTAGCCTCAATTCAAAGCACCACATGTGATTTTGGCCTCCTCTCGTTTCCCTCTGCTATCTTCATTAGTCACTTATGACAGGTTATCCTGACATCACAGAATTTGAGGAGAAGGCCCACCTCCTTAGCACACAGATGATTGACAGCCTCAACTGTTTCCTTATGAGACTGAGTAGGGACTGTGTCTTTTCTTTCTCTCTACTCAGGTCTCAGATTACACTCAGCTCCCTGCTGTTTGCTGTGCAGTGTCAGACATCAACCCCCCCCCCCCCCCCACACACACACACACACCTTTTAGAGCTAAGAAATAGTCTATGATTTGTGTGTTTCAGAAGGCTGTAGAGAAGAGAGGGCTGCAGATAAAAAAGGTAGAACTCATGTAGGAGGATATGTTTTTCTCTGTATAACACCTGAAGCTAGTCACTTCAGTGGGTTTATGTAAGGGTTTAAGCTGGAGTGCCCCTAATAAAAATGTAATGTTGCACCAATGTTATAGTTAGCCTGATCTTAAAGTCATTTTTTAAACCTTCCATCTATTAAAACTTCTGCCCTTGTTGTTTTAACTTTGGATAGTAAAACATTTTTTTTTTTGCCAGTAAATACCTTATACAGCCCACTTCCTGTTTCTTGTCTGGTAAAAAGCCTAGGCTTATGACATCATTCACAGCTCTCTCTCTCACTCTCAACTGAGAGTTTGCCAGGAAGAGTGTGGGGGAGGAGTCATAAGAGGGCCAATGAGAGCTGCAGGGCTGCAGAGCTGCAGAGCTGGAGGTGTGCCTCTATGTGTCTGTGTAAATCCAGGAAGTGAACAGGCAGCAGCTTCAGCTGCCCACAGTTTAAATGGTTGCAGCCAGACTCAGTGGAGGGAGATTTCTGCAGCATATTTGGCAAGTACAGAAACACAGTACATATAAAAAAAAAATATGCAAAGTGGTTGAAGGGAAGCTTCAGAATGGCAAAGATGTTTTTATTACAAATTATGTGAGTAGACTGCAGTTCCACTTTAACTGCTTGCCATCACCCACTGTAAAATGACGGCGGAGTGTTGCGGCTCTCGTTCAGGGACGACGTCATATGATGGCGTCCCAGAACGGCCACCCTTGCGCGCCCGTGGGGGTGCGCAGCGCGGCAATTGCGGCCGCACAGTGTTGCGGCGCGACCTCGATGTGTGTAAAGAGCCACGTCCGCGGCTCTTTAACCATGTGATTGGCTGTGGCCAATCACAGCGGGTCACATATAAACACGGAGATACCGGTAATCGGCTCTCCTCGCCTTACACTGACAGAGTGTGAGGAGAGGAGAGCCGATCAGCGGCATCTCCTCACAAGGGGACATCTAGGAATGTAATCAGGGTACCGATCATCAGTGCCCTGATTACAATAAAGAAAAGAAAGTGTCACAAATAAGTGACCACCATTGCCCACCAATCCCAGCATACAGTGCCCACCAGTGGCAGCAATCAGTGCCCCCCACTGCCCACAAGTGCCACCAATCAGTGCCCATTAGCCATGCCAGTCAGTGCTGGCAATCAGTGCCGTCTATCAGTGCTGCCCATCACTGCTGTCAATCAATGCCCATCAGTGTCGCCCATCAGTGCCACCCATCAATGCCCATCAGTGCCCATCTGTACCGCCTATCCGTGCCGCCTATCCATGCCCATCAGTGCCGCCTATCAATGCCCACCAGTGCCGCCTATCAGTGCCCGCCAGTGCCGCCTATCAGTGCCCAGTGCCACCTAACAGTGCCCATCACTGCCGCCTATCAGTGGTCATCAGTGCCACATATCAGTGCCACCTATCAGTGCCCATAAAGATGGCATATTAGTGCCTCCCCATAAGTGCCGCCTCATCAGTGCCCATAAGTGCCACCTCATCAATGCCCACCAGTTCAGCCTATCAGTGCCCATCAGTGCCGCCTCATCAGCGCACATCAATGAAGGCGAAAAATGACTTAGTTACAAAATTTACTGACAGAAAAAAAGTAAAAAAACATTTTTTTTCAAAATTTTTGGTCTTTTGTTTTTTTTTTTGTAAAAAATAAAAAAACCAGCAGTGATTAAATACCACCAAAAGAAAGCTCTATTTGTGTGAAAAAAATGATAAAAAATTTGGTTGGAGATGTTGCGGCTAGCTGGGGTGGATCAGGGAGATTCAGAGATAAGGCTGATGGTCCTTTACTTCGTCTCTAGGAACATGGAGCAGGGTGCGTTGGTGTCCGCCATAGAGAAGAAGCTAGCGGGCATAGCGTTTTTCTTTAAGTTGCAGGGCTGGGTGGATTTTACAAAAGATTTTTGGGTTCGACAGGCAGTAAAAGGATATCGGAAGTCACATAAACGCACAGATGCTAGGTGGCCTGTGTCCTTTGCTAATTTACAGGCCATTTTTGTGCGGCTGGGATCATTATGTTCATCTAGCTACGAAGTTGCCTTATTCTGCTTTTTCACTGGCCTTTTTTGGGGCATTTCAGATTAGCGAGCTGGTCAGTCCGTCTAGGAAGGTTCAGGAGGGTATTTGGGTACAGGATGTGATTTGTAGTAGGGACAGGTTGCGCGTATTGCTGCGCAGGTCCAAGATGGACCAGGAGAGCAAGGGCGCATGGGTGCAACTGTTTCCCTTGCCAGGTTCCCCGGTGTGTCCGGTGAGGGTGGTAAGGGAGTTTTTAGAGGTTCGCCCGGTCGTGGGGGGGGGGTGCATTTCTGTTGCATTGGGTTGGGTCTCCGTTGTCCAAGTTTCAGTTAATAGCCATTTTCCAGAAGGGTCTATGGGCGGCGGGTTTGCCGCACACTCCTTCCGTATCGGGGCGGCCACAGAGGCCGCTCGGTATGGATTGGATGAAGTGGCTGTTAAGGGTTACTTTATATGCCTTGACAGGCCACCGGACATTCTGGTACTCCATGATGGTGGGAACGATCTGGGGGTTCGTTCCAGTAGGGAGCTTATTAGGGAGGTTAAATTCAATTTCCTGCGGCTCCGTACAGCCTTCCCAGATATGCTGGTCTTGTGGTCCGACATGGTGGGTTGGACGACTTGGCGCATGGCACAGTCGGTAGCTAGAATTAACAAAACTCGGATAAAAGTCAATAAAGTGGTGGGTCGATTTTTTATTCGAAATGGGGGCATGGTCATTTAGAATTGGAATCGGATACCAGGCTGTACCTAAGGGGGAATGGGGTCCATTTATCTGTGGTGGGTATTGATTTGTGGTCCTTGGGGTTACAGGATGGAATTCAACGTGCATTGGGGATGTGGAGGGGCCCTCAAGGGTAAGGTGTCACTCTGGTGGGTGGTTTTGGTGGTTGGTCTTTTGGCGGTGGAAGAAAATACGGTAGAGATGGAAGTGTGGGGGACTCATTGGTGATATGTGCCCCTCTGGTGTATTCCAGTTAACTAAGGTTAGCTGGAATATGGTAATGGTTGCACTGCGGGAGTGGTGTTGTCTCCGAGCTGGTGTGTCACGGATGGAGGCTTATAATGGTAAAAGGTCCTACAGTGTTACAAGAGGAACAATTTTGAATTCTGGGTGCCGTCAAAGACCAACAGGCTGAGGACTGTTAAGCCGCGTACACACGAGTGGAATGTTTGACAGAAAAAGTCAGACGGAAGCTTTTCATCGTATATTCCGATCGTGTGTATGCCTCATTGGACTTTTTGTTCAAAAACTCTGATGGACCTAGAAATAGAACATGTTCTAAATATTTCCGACGGAACCAATTCCTATAAGGAAAACTGCTCGTCTGTATGCTGTTCCGACGGACCAAAAACGACGCATGCTCTGAAGCAAGTACGAGACGGAAGCTATTGGCTACTGGCTATTGAACTTCCTTTTTCTAGTCCTGTCGTACGTGCTGTACGTCACCGCGTTCTAGATGGTCGGACTTTGGTTGGACTTTGGTTTGATCGTGTGTAGGCAAGACCGCTTGAATGGAATTCCATCGGAGTTCCGTCTGAGAAACCTTCAGAGTTTATTCCGACGGCAAAACCGGTCGTGTGTACGCGGCATTAGTGTTTCAGATGTTTTTGTTAATAAAAAAGGCTGCTATGGCCATTTGTACTCCAGTTCATGTGTGGTCGGAATTTAGGTAATATCAACGGGTAGGGTGAGTACTTATGGTCGGACAGACACCAAAGAAGGTAGGACATCTGATCTACACTGGTCATGTACCCTAGCCCTCTCTCTTAGGGCTTACTGAGCCAAATAAAACCATGAGGGGATTTATCAAAACTGGAGCAGACAGAATCTGGAGCAGCTGTGTGTGGGAACCAATCAACATGTTCAGATAGGGCTTATTTACACTAGAAACTGCACATCAACTGCATGCTTTTTCCTTGCACAGATACATGCATTTGATGTGCATTTTACATGCAGTTGGTGCGCATTTACATGCAGTTGACACCCATTTTTCTATCTGCATTTGTCCTGTGAGGACTCTTCCTTCTTTTTTTTTTCCCTGGACTTCTTTGTGCACTGTGATGCGTTGCAGTGCATTTGCATGTGTTTTTGCACATTTGTGGTGTGGTAAAATTCAGCATGCTCTACTTTTTTTTACTGCACTGCACTGCAATAATGTGAACAATGCCCATAGGATTACCTTGATTTTGGACTGTTTATCTATGCAATTAGAGTGCAGTCCAAAATGCATCTAACTGCATCCCACAGCGTTAGGTGTTAAAGGGCCCTTAAAGGAGTTGTAAAGGCAGAAGGTTTTTTATATTAATGCATACTATACATTATGATAAAAAATCTTCTATGTGTAGCAGCACCCCCCAATTTCCTACCTGAGCTCCTTCTCTCTCCAGTGATGTCCACGATCGCCTCGGCCATCCAGTCCACTCTCCCTGATTGGCTGAGACAGAGCAGTGGGGTCATTGGCTCCAGCGGCTGTCAATCAAAGCCAGTCAGCCAATCAGGGGAGAGACAGGGTGGGGCCAGGTCAGGGCTCCATGTCTGAATGGATACACGGAGCTCTGACTCGGCTTGGGTGCCCCCTGTAGCAAGCTGCTGGCTGAGGGGCATGCAAAGGACAGAGAAGGTAACTATAACATGTTTGTTATTTTAAAAAAAAAATGAGCCTTTACAATTACTTTAAGCTTTGAACACGAGACAGAAGCTGAATGGTTCCCATGCACAAATGTTCCAGGGCTAAGAAGGTGCTACAATTCCATTCCCACTAAAATGCTGCAGCAATATAGAGCAACTAGGACAATAAAAAAGATCATTATATATTTATTTACATAATGATTCCAATGTACTCTCAAATTTTGACAGCCAGCATAGACTTGTTTAGATGAATGAATCTTATTGAATACCCTGTTTTTAAATATTAGCATTTGTATGTAAATGAAGTCAAGTTTGCATAGAAAATGACTGAACATGGCTGTGTGCATTTACCGACAGAAAATCTGAAACCCGATTCAAACAGTGGCGGTGGCAGATAGAAGCTTGGGGGGGGGGACTGAAGCACACCCATAAATTCTTTAAGCACCCTCAAAATTCACATACCCATTCTTATGTGTCACAGTGTTTTTTTTTTATTTTATTGTACTTGCAAATCCAGTACTGATGCCAGGAAGCTGGGGCTCTTTTTTTTTCTGTGGAGGGAGACAGTGGCTCTGGCCGCAAAAGTCGATGACATTTAGTGAGTCCTGGCAGGCTGGTATTAGAGGTGGATTGATATACAGACTCTCTGCTGCCTCCTCAGCTAATAGAAAAGCTCTGAACCCACCCCATCCCCTGCCCGCCTGATTTGAGTTCTAAGATGCAACAGAGGACATGTCGGCAGCTGGATGGGAGGGGAAGAGAGAGGAAAGGAAAGGGGAGAACAGGAGAGGAGAGAACACAGAACAGAGAACAGTACAGAACAGCCTGCTACAGGGGAAGGAATACAAGAGGCAAAGAGATTATTCAGCCCCTGGCTGCAGTAATCCACAGTGAGTTTGTTTCCCTACACTTGGCCTAAAGAGAGAGAGCAACAGCTTCTGCCAGCATGAAAAAGAACATTCTCGTTTTTACAGTGTAGAATAATGGAGGTTAGCAGAGCAGCTCCAGAGAACAAGAATACAGGCTGTATTCTGACACCAGCAAGGCTTTTGGTAAAGATCCTCTGTGGGACAGACAGAACACAGACATCCTGCATTCCTTTCTGCTAGCACAAATTATGGCTCTTACAGAGACTCTGACAGGGAGAAAAAAATGCCGGGATGTCTGTGTGTTCTGTCCATCCATCCATCCATCCATCCATCCATCCATCCATCCGCTTGCCTTATCTTTGACATAAACATTGCTGGTTTCACAATACAAGATGAATAGATTGACAAAAATGATTTTGTCTTAAGTTTTTCTGCTAACGCTGTTTCCCACTCTTTAGAAACAAGCCAGAACTTTTGCACACTAACTGCCTGAGCCCATTTAGTGTAATTGTAGCTGAATTTCCTCAGCCCGGGCAGCCCAGGTGCAATGAACAGCCTGTCATTGACTTGAATAATTGTATGCTGCTGTATTCTTTTATATAGTGGTGCAATCCTAAACATGAGTACAGCAGCATACAGTCCTGCATTTCAATGACAAGCTGTACACTGGGCTGCTCGGACAGAGGAAATTCAACTGCAATTACGCAGAATGGGCTCAGCCACCTGTGTGCAAGAGCCCTGAATCTCAATAAAAGTACCATAAAGTGAATTTTCCCTCTGTACTATTTCTCCCTCCTCATGCCATGCAATCTATTCAAGAGAATCAGCTAATTCTATCCTCTAGCCAAACAATCCTGAACGCTGCACCCTGTATGCAGCATCCTCCTGAACTCTGCACTCTGTACATATTACACACATAAAGCCTGCACTCTGTACATAACATCCTCTTGAACCCTGCACTCTATATGTAGCATCCTCCTGAACCCTGCACCCTGTATGTAGCATCCTCGTAAAGCCATGCATCGTGTATGTAGCATCCTCCTGAACCGTGCACTCTGTACATAGTACACTCCTGAACCCTGCACTCTGTATGTGGCATCCTCCTGAACCTGTACTCTGTACGTAGCATCCTCCTGAACCCTGCACTCTGTAGGTAGCATCCTCCTGAACCCTGCACTCTGTACGTAGCATCCTTTTGAACCCTGCACTCTGTACGTAGCATCCTTTTGAACCCTGCACTCTGTACGTAGCATCCTCCTGAAAGCTGCACTCTGTACGTAGCATTCTCCTGAACCCTGCACTCTGTACGTAGCATCCTCTTGAATCTTGCACTCTGCCCATAGTATCCTCCAGAACCTCGCACTCTGGTTACCAGTATGCAGAAGGCATACCAAATCAAATAAAACAATCACCATGCAACTAAAAAAAATCTCAAATGCAATAGTTACAGACTTGTTAGCTGGTTCCCTTATCCAATGTGAATCAATAAAAAAGCAAAAAATGCAGCGCCGACCTACACTTCATCTATAAAATTGTACAAATGGACTTATAAGTGCAATGGTAAAAACTATATAGGACTATCCAGTGCAAATCAACCAATGTATTGTAATATAGTAGTGAAGGTGTTATTTTAAGAAATTGCAGAGCTGCAATATGCAAATGGTGAAAACCCCTACGTACAATAACAATAGCAGAGAAGCATCAATTTTACATTTTATTATGATTATATATGGGGGGTTTCACCACTATTTGCACATTGCAGCTCTGCAAAATTTCTTACCTTTTGCAGAGAGGTTGACACCATCACTACTATGCTCTAATACACTGGTTGATTTGCATCTCTGCTAATATTATTGTAAGGCAAGGAGAGGAGTGCCTCTGAGTATGTATCAAAAATATTTTAATATAAAAACAATATACACTCACATGGAAGATAGTAGAGTTGAGTGCATCTCTGGGCTGAGCAGTTGGGACTACAAGTCACAGAGAGTCCGCTTCTTGCTGGTAAAGTGCAGCACATCAGGTCCCGGGAAGGATAAAGACGGTGAGTCGTCTGAGCCTGGGAAAACAGCCCTTATCCTTCCTGGGACCTGATGTGCTGCACTTTGCCAGCAAGAAGCAGACTCTACTATCTTCCATGTGAGTGGATATGGTTTTATATTCAAATATTTTTGATACATACTCAGAGGCGCCCCTCTCCTTGTCCCTCTCCTAGCTCTACTGGAATTTGCTTCTGGTCCCCTTGGTGGCAGCCCTGACAGACTCCCCTATTTCCCCTGACATCTGCTCTATGGACTATTATGGACTCTATATAGTCATATTAAGGTATCTGAGCATTGCGCCTTTTTACTTGTTAAATGCTATTATTATTGTATGTAGGGGGTTTCACCATTATTTGCACATAGCAGCTCTGCAATTTCTCAAAATATTTTTGCAGAGAGAGTGACACCATCGCTGCTATAATGCAATACATTTATAGTTTTCTTTGCCATTGCACTTATAAGTCCATTTGTAGAAATTTTTAAAGGAAGTGTAGGGTTGGGCTGCATTTTTTGACTTTTTATTGATATACAGAGGTCAGGACATACTGATCACCATTGTACAGGGGGCACACCAACCACCATTGTGCAGATGCACACTGGCACTGACAACGGAAACTGACAAACTATTTTAATTCCACAGTCTCTTCAGTTCACCCCCAGGTTAAGGAGGAAAAAAAAGGAAGGGGAGAGCTTGGTTTCATAATCTGTCAAATTCATGCGACCAGCTTTTTCTTCAGCATAATGCAGCATTATGTAGGATCTACACCACAGCCTGCATTTTATGAATGGCTCACAAAATATATGTGCAGTGTGAAGTGTTCATCAGAGAGAATAGAGATATTAAATTCTCATTTATAAATATCACATTTCATTTTTATGGGTCCATGGTTAACCCTTTAAACATGCTGCAAATACAAATAATAACTGTTGATATAACAGAATTATAGTATGCTCCTACCTTCAGCATCTTTTGAAATTCTAATCCTGAATTACAAAGGATACAGCCATCCCCTTATCCCCCACCCCACACACACACTTATTTCCATAATCTCTCCTTTTGAACAGGAAGCTATCAGCTCACAAGATTTCTGTCAGAATCAATCAATTTTCCTGCACTTATCAAAAAGATATACAAAACACTTTCAATGGTATATTTAGCAGACCAAAGTGGTACAGTATAGAGAGGTCCATTGTGGGACTTACGTACCCATTATCATCTATTAACCGCTTGCCGGCTGCATCACTAGGATATATGGCGGCAAAGTGGCCTCCCTGCACTGGATCACGTACCTAATATGTCAGCAACCTTTTCCCACTTAAGTGCTGGATTCAATATATGTGAATGCATGGAGGGCCGCATTCACCTTCTAATAAATGAAAATAACATTACACAGCCCTGGCACCTCTGGCCCCCTTTACATTACTCAGCCCCTGCACCTCTGGCCCCCTTTACATTACACAGCCCCTGCACCTCTGGCCCCCTTTACATTACACAACCCCCGTACCCCCGGCCTCCTTTATATTACACAGCCCCTGCACCTCTGGCCCCATTTACATTACACAGCCCCGACACCTCTGGCAACATTTACATTACACAACCCCTGCACCTCTGGCCCCCCTTTATATTACACAGCCCCAGCACCTCTGGACCCCTTTACATTACAGAGCCCCACACCTCTGGACCCCTTTACATTACACAGCCCCCCTACCCCCCCCTACCTGTGGACCTCTTTACATCACTCATGCTAATGATCGCAATGATACCTCACAAGTGTGGTTTGAACAATGTTTACATTTGCAGTCGCGACTTACGTATACGCTCACTTCTGCGCGTGAGCACAGAGGGATTGGGCGCTTTACTTTTTTTTTTTTTTCCCTGTTCCTTTGAAAAAAAAATTCTGATCACTTTTATTGCTGTCAGAAGGAATTTTTAATATCCCTTGTGAAAGTAATAGGCAGTGACAGGTACTCTTTATGAAGAGATCTGGGGTCTATAAGATCCCAAACCCCTCCTCTGCTCTTAAAAGCATTGAAAATGCCAAGTTTAGCTGTTTTGAATACTGTAATTTTTTAAAAATGTGACACCTTTAAGTCTGCAGTAAACTGAAAGTGATTGGCCTCTCACTCGCATCGATTGTTATCCCAGGAAAGCCAAACACCGGGGGGGTTAAAATGTCCACAAGCCGGGTGCACGTGAATTAATCACGTGCACTGACGGGCTGGACATTAAGGGTGCGGCCCGCAGACCGTAGGTTTGGCGACCCCTGTAGTACATGATCCACGCACTCGGGCAGGGGGCTCATGCCGGCCCGCCTGTGCTGTGATTCGTCACAACACATGCTGATCACTGGGTTCCGGTCAATGATTGACTACTGCCACTCAATGAATGTAAACAACACAGAGCTGTGTTCAGTGACAGGGGATCTCGTTGTTTGTTCATAAGCAGGGAATGCAAACTAGATCCCCAGTAAAAGCAGAACACAGTACACACATAAACACTTGCTAGGCACACATTTAACCCCTTCCTGCCCAGTGTCATTAGTACAGTGACAGTGCATATTATTAGCACTGATCACTGTAATAATGTCACTGCTGATGTCAGTGGCAGCTAGTCAGTTCCCCCCAGCGACAGTTAGTGTCAGATTGTCTGCCGCACTATCGCAGTCCCATTATAATTCGCTGATCACCACCATTACTAGTATATATATAGAAAAAAAACTTCCAGTATATATAGAGATCTCTCTCTCTCTATAGAGAGAGAGAGAGAGAGAGAGAGGGGAGAGAGAGAGAGAGAGAGAGCTCTATATATACTGTATTTATTGGCGTATAACATTCACTTTTTCACCATGAAAATTGGGTGCAAATAGTGCGTGCGTGTTATACGCCAATACTTCAGTTTTAGCTGCCTCGGAGGGGACAGGGAGGGGGGGCAGGACGAGCACCATCAGATTACATACAGTGAGAATCTCCTGTTTACTTGGCGGCCTCTGTAATAGGAACTCCTGTCTCCTGGGCCGCCATTGGACCACTGTTCTGTCTATCATAGGAGATTCTCACTGTATGTAATCTGTCGGCGCTCGTCCCGCCCCCCTCCCTGTCCCCTCTAGGCTGCAGATGGGCATCGATCAGGCTGCACTGATGGCAATGGTGAGGCTGCATTGATGTGGACTGATGAGGCTGGATTGATGGCACTTGTGAGGCTGCAGATGGACATTGATCAGGCTGCATTGATGGCAATGGTGAGGCTGCAGATGGGCACTGACCCTTATTTTACTTCAAAGTTCCTTATTTAAAATTTAAGTTTTTTTCCTGAAACTTCCCTCTTAAAATGAATGTGCGTGTTATACGCCTGTGCGTGTTATACGCCGATAAATACGGTATATCATAGTTTGTAGATGTTTTAACTTTCCCACGAACCAATTAATATACACTTATTGGGATTTTTTTTTACCAAAGACATGTATACGAATACATTTTAGCCAAAATGTATAAAGAGATTTGATTTTGTATTTTTTATGGGATATGTTTTATAGCAGAAAGTAAAAAAAAAATTCTTTTTAACAGCCTTTTTTTTGTTTATATAATAAAAAATAAAAAACCCAGTGGTGATCAAATACCACTAAAAGAAAGCTCTATTTGTGTGAAAAAAAATTATATAAATTTCATTTGGATACGGTATTGCGCAATTGTCAGTTAAGGTAGCGCAGTGCCAAATAGCAACAAATGGCCAGGTCATGACGGGGGGTAAAACCTTCCAGAGCTGAAGTGGTTAATTCAGGCTTACCTTGCCTGAGGGACCAGTATCCTTTTTTCGGTCACCGATAGCAGCGATGACAGCAAAATACTGGATGACACGTTTGGTATTTACAGTCTTTCCAGCACCAGATTCTCCACTAACCTCAGAAAGAGAAGAATGGGGAATTAGGGTTACATAAAACATAGCAGCCACAAACTGAAAGAAGGAAACTTTCGTAGAGTACATACGTGATAAGGATAGATTGATTCTCCCTGTCTGTAAAAGAAAAAAAAATTGTGTTACTAATGGGAAAAATATAATATATATATATTTTTTTTTAACAAAGGTAAAAAGAAGACTTTAATAACCTTATACTATACAATATATTTTACAACTTTGTAACACAAGGTGCTGTTTTTTATTAAACCAAATGTATTCCATCAAAGACTACTTTAGCCTATAGCACAAACTCTCCACTGTATGCGGGTGACAGATCTATTGATTTGAAAAAATAAATCCTTACCATAGAAAATAGTGTTTTATACTGCGTGTGGAAGTGTGGAGCATGTATTAGTGCGGAAAAATTAGTTTGTTTCATTTTGGATTTGTTTGTTAAGTTAATTAATTCATTTTGTCATACTAATTATGTTAGAATGATTTGTTTTCAGAATTTGTTTCATATATTCGGATTTGTTTCATATATGCAGATACGGTTAGTATATTTGTTTTCAAACCTATTCAAATTTTAGAAGACGGCTATATTCATTTTATTTTATTCTATTCTTTTCTATTCTAATATATTCATTTTTTTTCATTTCCTTTCTTTAATTTTCTATCCTATTCTGTTCTATTCTTTTTTTTATTCTATTCTGTTTTATTCTATTCTATTATTTTATATTCTATTTTAGTCGAATCGATTCATATCTATTTAATTTCAAATCTATATTTGTTCTATTTTATTCTATTCTATTTTTTTTATTCTATTCTATATTATTCTGCTTATTCTTTTATTTTATAATCTATTCTAATCAATCTGAATTTTGGAAGACAGCTATATTCATTCTATTTTTTTCTATTCTATTCTGATCTATTCTATTTTTTGAATTTATTTATTCTATTCTATTCTTTTATTTTCTATTCTATTCTTTTCTATTCTTTTATTTTCTATCCTATTCTGTTTTAGTCTCTTCAATTCTTTTATATTCTATTCTTTTATTTTCTATTCAATTCTATTATTTATTCTATTCTATTCTTTTTCTATTATTTTCTATTCTATTTTATTATTTGATTTTTATTCTATTCTGTTCTGTTTTATTCTATTCATTTTTTTTTTCTATTTTATTCTATCTTTTTCTATTGTATTCAATTTTATTTTCTATTCTATTCCTTTCAATTCTATTTCATTCTATTCTGTTCTATTCTACTTTTTTCTATTCTATTCTACAAAGCAGCCTATGTAGGAATCATCATCTTATTTCACCTTTATACCTTACTGTATTAATTGCAATAAGTTTCCATTTCAAATTCAAATTCATTTTCAAATTCACTTTCATTTTCACATTCAGATTCAGATAATTCAATATTTTGTTACGTTATTACATTTTATTATATTTTATATTGTTTATTTTTATTTATTACTCGTGTGATTCAGAAATTCGGGAATCATCATCTTATTTCACCTTTATACCTTACTGTATTGATTGCAATAAGTTTCCATTTCAAATTCATTTTCAAATTCACTTTCATTTTCACATTCAGATTCAGATAATTCAATATTTTGTTACGTTATTACATTTTATTATATTTTATTTTGTTTATTTTTATTTATTACTCGTGTGATTCGGAAATTCGGATACATCCCAATCTCCGAATAATGAAAATGTTGTGCAAATTTTGATTAATAATGAAACAAATTGCACATGTCTAGTATGTATCACTTACACTGAAATTTAAAGAACATAGCAATCGCTAGATCAAAACATTGGTCCTAAAGCTGGCCTAAAGCAGGCTGAAGGAAAAAAATGTAACCGATTTCTCCTTCCACACAGGTGGATGAGGGAAACCTCCCCACTGGGCTACTGCCTGCTGTACCATGTACTTGCTTCTTTTATGCGAAATCCCTGGTGTTCCTGCCAGTCCCTCTGCTTTCCTATTAAAAACCGACCACACTTAGCAGGAGAACACATCGTGGTCAGTTTTCTAGCTATGCTGGGAACTCAGTGCGCTCTTCTCCAATGATCAGACTTGTCCTGGTACGCCTCTGCTGCACAGCCATTCACTGGGAAGCTCAGTGTGCTGTTGCTTCTCCTCCTCCCTCCCCAGTTCTTATGCAGCTGAGAACAGAGGGAACAGATGGAATATGATCACTTATAAATACAGTGAGGGAAAAAAGTATTTGATCCCCTGCTGATTTTGTACGTTTGGCCACTGACAAAGAAATGATCAGTCTATAATTTTAATGGTAGGTTTATTTTAACAGTGAGACAAAATAACAACAAAAATATCCAGAAAAACGCATTTCAAAAAAGTTGTAAATTGATTTGCATTTTAATGAGTGAAATTAGTATTTGATCCCCTATCAATCAGCAAGATTTCTGGCTCCCAGGTGACTTCTATACAGGTAACAAGCTGAGATTTGGAGCACTCTCTCAGGGTCGGTTCACACTGGTCCAAAATGCGCTCCGACTCTCAGAGCACAAGTTGCATGAAATGTCAAAATGAATGGTTCCCTATGAGAGCCGTTCTAACTGGTCCGACTTGTGTTGGTCCGACTTGTGTTGGTCCGACTGAAAATGCTCCCTGCACTACTTTGGTCTAGCTTGGGCACAATTTTAGCCCATTGATTTCAATGTAAGTCGCATCCAAGTCGGGTCATCGTCTTAACTGATCAGACTTGTGGCATGCAACTTGCGCTCTGAGGATCTTATAGGGAAACCCCACGCCAAAAATTTAAAAAAAAAAATGGGGTCCCCCCAAAATCCATACCAGACCCTTATCCGAGCATGCAGCCCGGCAGGTCAGGAAAGAGGGGGTACGATCTTGCGCCCCCCCTCCTGGACCATACCAGGCCACATGCACTCAACATGGGTTTGGGATGCTTTGGGGCAGGGGGGCTCTGCGCCTCCACCCCAAAGCACCTTGTCTCGATGTTGATGGGGACAAGGGCTTCTTCCCGACAACCCTGGGTGGTGATTGTGGGGGTCTAAAAAAGAACCAGCAGAGAGCGGGGCTGGCACAACTGCAAGAGCTAGCGATGGGAGAAGAACCAGCAGAAGAACTGGAGGAAGAAGACATCAACAGCAGAGGGAGAAGAACCAGAGGAAGAAGACATCGGCAGTGGAGGGAGAAGAACCAGAGGAGGGAGAAGACATCAGCAGCGGAGGGAGAGGAACTGGAGGAGGGAGAAGACCACTGGAGAATGAGGCACCTTGGAGCTATTTTTAATGAAGGACTTTGTCAAAAACCCATGTACTGTTTTTATTTTTGCCCCTTTTTTCGTGAATGGGTAGGGGTATAATGTACTCCATACTCATTTACATGGGGGTGGGATCTAAGGGCCCCCTTGTTAAAGAGGGCTTCCAGATTCCGATGTTTCCCCCACCCGCAGACCCCCACAACCATGGCCCAGGGTCGTTGGGAAAAGGCTCTTCTCACAAGGTGCTTTGGGGTGGAGGGGGTGCAGAGCCCTTCTGCCCCAAAGCACCCACCCTCCCATGTTGAGGACATGTGGCCTGGTATGGTCCAGGAGGGGGGGTGCTCACTTCCATTGACAACACTGGCATAGGAGCATTTTTTTTCTCCACATTGGTGCTGGTGCATTTCTTCCTCCTCCAATGTTAGCCCCATATTTTACTGTGAGGCAGTATGTGCACAACTCATTCATCTGCTGCACTGTGCCATACTCATTGGCACTGTTTGGGCCTGCTATTAGGGGCTCACTATTACCCCTCTCCCAAATCTGCCCCTAGTCCCACCCCTATTCGTAGGTACACTGATTTACAAAAGTTTTCAGGTATGCCAGCCCCTAGTCACACTGCACTATGGTACCTGACCTGTCAGCATGTATTGATAGGCGTTGTCAGAGATGGAGAAAATATGAGGTGGAGCTTCACTTCTCTTCTTCCCACGGTAAGCACCCACAACCTCTGCATTGTACACAGGGAGCCACTTGTAGGGGTTCACCGTCACACAGAACAGTCCTGAGTAAGTCTGGAAGGACAAAAAAAATAATCCGTGTACATATTTTTTTGGTACACGGCTAAGTACAGCATTCTATTCTCATTAGTAGATCGTATTGTGAGTTTCACCGGATACACAATAATGATAAAATAACATTAGCGTACAATGTAATGAAAGCAGAGGATAGACCTATATACAACAAATATCAGGGGATGAGAGGTTAGAAATATTTTCAAGATCTAGAGAGGGAACTCAGATGTTCAGTAACAGCTAAAAGAGAAATATATAGCCAAAATGTCTACTATTTGTAATGTAGGGCCTAGTCTCAAGCAGTTGGCACTCACATAGATCATCCAGGATGCATAACGCTCTTTGAGGTTGTACAGCACAGCTGGTTCATTCAGAAAGGTCAGCATGGCCATGTCTTCAATTTTATCAAACTTGGGTGGGTTCTGCTGCATCACTAGGCTGTCTTTCACAGTGACATTCTAGAATAAAGACATGTTGGAAAAATGTTTCATATGGCAAAAACATTTAATTCATTCAGGTAAAACTCTAATATTGTTCTCACCTTGCCATGTTCTGTCTCTGCTGTAATTTTGTCCCCTTCACGACTGGTGAGTTTGGCTTTCACATATTCCTCTTTATCATCAGGGACAAATATATCCTTCTTCATATCAAAAGGACGGGTCTGGGCCTCCAGGCGCTCTTTGTCTGACTTTCTCAGATAGGAGGCAGCTGCCCCAAACTCTGCCATTACAGCATCACCCATGGTTGTGCTACAACAAAAGAAAAATTAAGAAATCAAAAATTTGCATAATACAAAAATGACAACATTTAATTAATGTATTGCTTTATCAAGAGCTAACAAAATAAAAAATATTATTTCATTTTAGGTGAACATTTCTTGGCAGAATTATTGGCCGACTTCTTATACAGTATGTCTTAGAGACACCACAGGTAAGATGTAAGTACCATGGTTCATATCTCTGTCCCCTCCCATAATAATATAATAAAGATGTCACTCTCTTTCTCAGTTGCTTAACCTACCTTACAGAATATTCTTTAGTTAATCCCCATTATTTTGGCTTCAACCGTTGGGCAGAACTTTGAATTTGGATGTGGGATATCTCACCAGTAGTATCCTTCATAAATATAAGGAGCCAGCATGTGATTCAACTTATCATCATGCACAGAAAACTGAAATATCAGTTTTGTGTGGTGTTGGTTTTACAGGAAAACTTAAAGAGTTACTAAACCCACAACAGTAAAATCACTCTGTATATGCAGTAAAGCATTCTTGTTATACTCACTTTGGAACCTAAGGGGTTAATCCTCTGCATTGTGTAAAAAAGGGTGTTTGATCATGTCTCATCCCGTCCTCACCTTCTTCCAGTGTCTCCAACTCATCTCTGGATATTAGGGGACAAGCTGCACATGCTCAGTTTGGTGTGTTTTGCTAGAGAGTTTTTTTTCTTCATGGGAGAGTGCATGTGATCAGCACTGGGCCAATCAGCACTGTCCAGACAGAGAGTCAGGGGCCCTGCAGTCTTATAAGACAGTGAGAGCAGAATGAAAACTAAATAATAAAAGGTGACTATTTAAGCCCCTTAAGCAGTGCTGTATTCTCTTACATAGTTACATAGTTACATAGTAGGTGAGGTTGAAAAAAGACACAAGTCCATCAAGTCCAACCTATGTGTGTGATTATGTGTCAGTATTACATTGTATATCCCTGTATGTTGCGGTCATTCAGGTGCTTATCTAATAGTTTCTTGAAGCTATCAATGCTCCCCGCTGAGACCACCGCCTGTGGAAGGGAATTCCACATCCTTGCAGCTCTTACAGTAAAGAACCCTCTACGTAGGTTAAACCTCTTTTCTTCTAATTTTAATGAGTGGCCACGAGTCTTGTTAAACTCTCTTCTGCGAAAAAGTTTTATCCCTATTGTGGGGTCACCAGTACGGTATTTGTAAATTGAAATCATATCCCCTCTCAAGCGTCTCTTCTCCAGAGAGAATAAGTTCAGTGTTCGCAACCTTTCCTCATAACTAAGATCCTCCAGACCCTTTATTAGCTTTGTTGCCCTTCTTTGTACTGGCTCCATTTCCAGTACATCCTTCCTGAGGACGGGTGACTCTCTCATTCTCTAACATTGTCATTTTGTTGAACATTGTGGTCTTTTTCTGTGCTATAGTTGTCATATAAGCCAGTGCTTCTCAACCTTTTTTCAGTCAGGGCACCCTTTTAAATTCTGCACAATTTCGAGGCACCCCATTCTAAAGTGTAAAAAAATGAAACTAAAAGTTTTACATAGAGAAGAAACATCCACGCACATAAGACACCCAACATTACAAATAATTTATTTTTCCAAGGCAAATACACCTTTGCACGTTGGTACTGACTAGTAGTCCAATTTTTCTATTTTCCCTAAGTTTTTCTCCCCCACTCATGTGCCAATGTGCCCCCAGTGCTGACAGGTGCAAAGGATGCTGTCTAGGCGCCTGATGTCCTCCTTATCAACCGATGACATCATTGGTTGTTAGGATGCCGGTGTTCTGCCGAGAAAGTTCCCCTCGGTGGATAATGACCCCCCTCTACTGCCTAGGCGCAGCACTTGCGAAGTAGGAACAACAAGGGAGCCAACGAAAAGAGCCGAAGCTGAACACCTGAGTCAGCTGTACACGGCGCCTGCGTGCCAAGACTATTGAAGGAAAAACAGTTTGTAGCAGGCCCCTCACTCGGCATATTAATATTCTAACTCTATGTTCACTTGGATGGTGGGGCTTAAACGTGGACTTAGGGCAGAATGTAGTGCGCAGGTGCCGTGTAGAGCTGACAATCTTTCTCGGCAAGACACCGGCAACTGAATGGTTGTAATGGTGGACAATGAAAACCTGTGGCTTTGTGTAACTAAACGGCTTATATGCAATTTTTGGGCATTTTTTTAGGCATTTTGCCAAGGCACCCCTGAAGGTACTTAAAGGCACCCCAGGAGGCCAGGGCACCCTGGTTAAAAAAGACTGATGTAAGCAGTAGAACTTTGTCACATCCCGACTATCAGCTAGCTGATTGGACAGTGAGCATCATTCTGTATTCTGATTGGTCTACGCTGCTGATTGTCCCTCCACCACTCTGTGTCCTGCTGTGTAGTGGAATATCAATAAGCTAAAAAGGTTTAAAAACTGTAGTTTTACTCTGACAGTATTTAAAGCGCATCAAATAATTTCATATTTCATACATACATAATTATATTTTTTTATATCTGCCTGGTGTTCAACTTTAAAGCAACCCAGTCACATACAAAAATTCGTCTGACTCTTTAACTATCCACAGTTCTGGAAGTGTCCAATGTCCGTGTTGTCCACAGCATGCCGTGGTTCTATCCTGCTACCCATATATTACTGATGTGTCCTATAGTGATGTAGGGGTTGTAGGATGGAACCACAGCATGTAGAAGGGAGATCATCGTCATTGGACACTCTCGAAAATTGTTGAATATTGGAGAGTCCAACAGAAGCTGCAGTGCAGGAAAGCTAGAGAGACATAGGCTGTCAGAAAGATAAGTATAACATTTCTGCTATAGCAAGAAACTTTCACTTAGGTGTTTGTACGGGACTGACAGGGCTACTTTTTTAGTTTTTGTGGTTGACAAGAAAACACATTTTATAGGAATACAATCCACACCCCAATTACTATATCTAAATGAACAAAATGTAAACTGCAAATTTGTTAGCAATGCTCAGCGTGTTATATCTAGACAGGGTAACTGTAAAGGTAAACTTGAACATATTAAACCAAAATATGTGTCGACAGAAAATATGCTAATACAGACCATTGGCCATTGAAAAAAAAATGGATTTGTCCGAACAAAAAACACCATCAATGAGATCATATTATTATAATAAGTTCTATTTTAAATGTTTCTACATTAACATTAGATTTGCTAGTGTGTATTGGATTGATTGGCAATGTCCAATTAATAATTTGTTTAAATACCTAAATACCTTTCACATATTGTGATATGGTTCCATAAAGTACATTTTATGTTATAAAGTAAAACCTTGGTTTGAGAGTAACTTGGCTTGAGAGTGTTTTGCAAGACAAGCACAAATTTTAAATAAACTTTGACTTGATAAACAAGTGATGCCTTGATATACAAGTAGTGTCATGTCACAACTGAGTATAAAAGAGAAGAGAGGCGCCTCTAAGTGTAGCAATATGGTTTCATTTAATCAAGGTACACTATAGCAACGCACATGGTTGATCATATAAACAGGCACATCTAAGTATGCAGGCATCTGAGGTAAATATAGACCACATAGACCATCCTCCTTCATTAAATGTAACCATATTGCTACACTTAGAGGCACCTCTCTTCTCTTTTATACTCTGTAGATCCTGCTGGATTTTGCTAGACATTGCTAGAATTGTTTTATATGGACTATAAATTGAAAGACCTAAAAATAAATGGTTGTGGAACGAATCATCTGAGTTTCCATTATTTCCTATGGGGAAATTCGCTTTGATATACAAGTGCTTTGGATTACAAGCATGTTTCCGGAACGAATTATGCTCGCAATCCAAGGTTTTACTGTAGTACCAATTTATGAAAACAATACACCTGCTCATAGCGACAAATCACAATCTAGCATAGAACCTCTTAATTGGACCCGAAAAAAGAAACATAGGATACAATTTGTTGTTATGCTGTTTCTGTTTTTAATATAAGCTAGGTCTTCTTCAATGTGCTCATGACTAGTGAATGAATATGCCGTAATCTAGAAAAGTGGCATCCTGCAAGAATACAAGTTAAAATAAAGGGAGACAGTACAGTTACAATACAATTGAAGACAAGTGGGGCATACACAGGGCCCTCCTACCCTACTGCTTTGAAATGTATTGTAACTGTACTGTCTCCCTTTATATTATAAAGCACTGTGCAAATTGGTGATGCTGAATAAATTCTGAAT
Organism: Aquarana catesbeiana; assembly: GCF_042186555.1. NCBI lineage: Eukaryota > Metazoa > Chordata > Amphibia > Anura > Ranidae > Aquarana > Aquarana catesbeiana. The sequence goes on along the minus strand of NC_133324.1, from coordinate 350,887,543 downwards.
AACAATAAAAAAAAAAAAAATGCAGGAACAGTGATATATTCTACTGCATGTGCAATGGCATGCCTTACCTATGACAGATAATTAGTGTAACACAGAACAAGTCCTATCAGTACTCACCTGGGAACAGTGAGCAAGCAGGAACAGATAATGAAGAAAGCACTGTTTACATGTCTCAGTGTGCACATGCATGGATTTATATATATTCACCTGTTCTTTTCCCTGTCCCCCCCATCCAGATTTGGGCTCCATTGTCTGCCAGCCACACCCCTCCACACATCAAGAGAACAATTGAGGGTCTCACGTCATTGTGTAGGAATTGTGGTGGGGAGATGTGGGGGACATGTGAGACAGAGCAAGTGTGACATGCCATTAAGTATCTTTCTGATCCCCAGGGCTAGGAAGAATTGATTAACCCATACTCTGCCGAATTCTTGAAATGCACCAATTAAATCCTCTTTGCTATAAAATAACGTGCACAGCAACTGCCAGCCTGTCTCTTAAACTTACACAATGCTAGCTTGCTAAAAATACATATGGGCTTGTTCAGCAAAGCCGTGCAAAAAGAAATAGTGGTGTTAAACATGCACTAGACGAGAGAAAATGTATCAGATTTAATGTTTTTATAGAAAGATTTTGTGAAAAATAAATTCTGGTTAATATTGGTTGCTGAACTTTTTTCATAACTTAATTATCTATTCTTATAGATACAGACCTATACTGACCTGATTAATACTCCATGATCTACAGGTCCCCTGGACCAGTATCAACCTTTCTTGATGACTTCTCTGCCTGGCTACCCTACTTTCTTTCTTCTGAAATCCCCGCAATCATTCACTGGGACTTCAACATCCCTATTAATACTTATGCCGCGTACACACGGTCGGACTTTTCGTCTACAAAAGTCCGACAGCCTGTCCGACAGACTTCCGGCGGACTTCCGGCGGACTTTCGGCGGACTTGCAGCAGACTTTCTAACGAACGGACTTGCCTACACACGACCACACAAAAGTCCGACGGATTCGTACGTGATGACGTACACCGGACTAAAATAAGGAAGTTCATAGCCAGTAGCCAATAGCTGCCCTAGCATGGGTTTTTGTCCGTCGGACTAGCACACAGACGAGCGGATTTCGGGGTCCGTCGTAGTTACGACGTAAAGATTTGAAGCATGTTTCAAATCTAAAGTCCGTCGGATTTGAGGCTGAAAAAGTCTGCTGAAAGTCCGGAGAAGCCCACACACGATCGGATTACCAGCCAGCTTTAGTCCGTCGGCGTCCGTTGGACTTTTGTAGATGAAAAGTCCGACCGTGTGTACGCGGCATAACACTCCTGCCACTTCCAAACTTCTCAGCCTAACATCCTCCTTTGACCTGAAGCAGTGGATACATGCTCCTACTCACTCAGAAGGCAATATCCTTGACCTTGTTTTCTCTCACCTTTGCACTCCATGCAACCTCTCTAACTATCCATTGCCTCTCTCTGATCACCACCTTATTAGCCCTCATGCACACAGGCTGTTAAAAAAACGTTATGAAAACACCAGTATCTTTGCAGTGAATTTTTTTAACTTTTTTCAGCTTTTTTCAGCGTTTTTGCAATAGCGTTTTTGAGTGTTTTTGAGCGTTTTTGAGCGTTTTTCCGCGTTAGCGTTTTTGAGCGTTTTTTTTTTTTTCACTCTCTCCCTTTCCTTCACCTCCTCTCCCTCCAACTGCCTTAAAAGTTACTCGCAGAAACCTACGTCATCTCAACCCTTCTCTTCTCTATTCTGCTATTGACAACCTCTATGACAAAATCTCACCCCTATCCTGCACCAACCTAGCCACTTCTGTCTACAACGCTTCACTTCTAAGCTCACTGGACTCACTTGCCCCCCTCACTACACACAGAATCAAGCCCCAACCCCTTCAACCTTGGCAAACAGATGATACTAGAAGTCTGAAAAAATGTAGTCGTGCTCTTGAGCACCTTTGGCGTAAGACTAAGTCTCAGAGAGATTTCAACCAATATAAATCTGCCCTCCAAAAATATAATTCCAGCCTCCTCTCTGCCAAGCAGACCTATTTTACCACTCTCATTAGCAACTTATCATCCCGTCCCCCTCAACTCTTCTCCACCTTCAACTCTCTACTTCGTCCTCCACCGCCTCCACCCGCCAACTCACTCACTGCCCAGGAGATCGCCAATCACTTCAAACAGAAGATTGATACAATTCGCGTGGAGATCTCTACTGTTCCGATACCCTCCACGCTTTACACTTCATGCCCACAGGCACAATCATTAGTTCCCTCTTTCAACCCCACCACTACAGACGAAGTTGCTAAACTACTTGCTAATGTCCACCTTACCACCTGCCCTCTGGATCCTGTTCCCTCACAAATGCTACGTTCACCCTCTGGCCCTATGCTACACTCTCTAACCCACATCTTCAATCTCTCCCTCTCTTCTGGCATCTTCCCCAATTCTCTAAAACATGCACTTGTCAGATCCATACTTAAAAAGCCCTCACTGGACCCATCCAATCTTAACAACCTACACCCCATCTCCTTGCTCCCCTTCTTATCCAAACTCCTTGAACCTCTGGTCTACAACCGACTGAGCGTCCACCTCGCTGATAATAACCTTCTTGATCCCCTTCAGTCTGGATTTCTTCCTCAACACTCCACAGAAACTGCTCTCCTAAAACTAACAAACGATCTACTAACGGCCAAAACCAATCAACACTATTCTGTACTCCTACTCCTGGACCTCTCTGCTGCCTTTGATACGGTTGACCACCCCCTCCTCCTCAAAAAACCACACGCCTTTGGTCTCCATGACTGTACACTTCGCTGGTTCTCTTCCTACTTATCCAACCGCACCTTAAGCGTTTCTTACAACTCTACTTCCTCCTCTCCTCTTCCTTTCTCTGTTGGGGTCCCTCAGGGTTCTGTTCTTGGACCTCTCCTATTTTCAATCTACACCGCCTTCCTGGGTCAACTGATAGCCTCACATGGCTTCCAATACCACCTTTACGCTGACGACACCCAAATCTATTTCTCTACCCCTCAGCTCACTCCCTCTGTCTCCTCACGTATCACTAATTTACTATCAGATATATCAGTCTGGATGTCACACCACTTCCTCAAACTCAATCTATCAAAAACTGAACTTATAATTTTTCCTCCCCCATATGCCCCTTCCCCTGATCTCTCTATCAAAATCGATGGCACAACTATAAGCCCATCCCCACATACCAAGGTTCTAGGTGTAGTCCTAGACTCTGAACTCTCCTTCAAGCAACACATCCAATCACTGTCCAAATCCTGCCACCTCAACCTCCGCAACATCTCCAAAATACACCCCTTTCTAACCAATGACACAACAAAGCTCTTAATTCACTCGCTGGTCATCTCTCGCCTCGACTACTGCAACTCCCTTCTCATTGGCTTACCACTACATAGTCTATCACCTCTTCAATCCATCATGAATGCCGCTGCCAGACTCATCCACCTTACCAATCGCTCTGTGTCTGCCACTCCTCTCTGTCAATCCCTCCACTGGCTTCCGCTCGGCCAAAGAGTTAAGTTCAAAATTCTAACAACTACGTACAAAGCCATCTACAATTTCGCCCCCAGCTACATCACTAGCTTAGTCTCTAAATACCAACCTACTCGTTCTCTTCGTTCCTCTCAAGACCTCCTGCTCTCTAGCTCCCTCATCACCTCCTCCCACGCTCGCCTCCAGGACTTTTCCAAAGCCTCTCCAATCCTATGGAATGCCCTACCCCAATCTGTCCGCTTATCTCCTACTCTATTAGCTTTTAGACGATCCCTGAAAACCCTTCTCTTCAGAGAAGCCTACCCTACCCACACCTAACAACTGTATTTTCATTTTTTCCATCAGCTCATCCCCCACAGTTATTACCTTTTGTTTCCACTTGACCCTCCCTTCTAGATTGTAAGCTCTAATGAGCAGGGCCCTCTGATCCCTCCTGTATTGATTTGTATTGTAAGTATACTGTCTGCCCTCATTTTGTAAAGCGCTGCGCAAACTGTTGGCGCTATATAAATCCTGTATAATAATAATAATTGTATGCCATTATCTAGTAATATCATTATGTTGATACAAATATAGATACATTTAAGGGCTTTGTAAAGATGACCATGGACATCAGGAGGATGGTCAGAGGGGTTGGCATGGTTCAACCCTCCGCTGATAGTTTTTCCCAATTTTCCTCCTAAACATCAGATTATGCATGTCAACAGGGGTATCTGGGAGGCAGTTATATTATTGCTTATCTTATTACTTATCTCGAGGATTTTCCAAACTCATCCAATTGCTTTCTCTCCCACAATCTGTCAGCAATGCTTGCTGGTATCCATAGAAACATAGAAGAGTGATTACCTAAAAAAGACCAAGTGGTCTGTCAAGTCTGCCCCATGTTTTTTTTTTTTTTAATTTATTTTTTTTCATTAATATTTTTTTACTTTTTTGTCTTAGTATAAATCTATTTGTCCCAAGCATGTCTGAATCCACTTACTGTTGATTGGCTCGCTGTTGGAAGTCTATTCCAAGCCTCAACTACACTTTGGGTAAAATAATATTTAAAATTAATGGTTACTACAATCATAGATCTTTAAAGATTTGAAGCGCTTGTTTACTTTAACAGCTTTACAGTTCTTAATATGATGACTAAGGCAGTATTTAGTTATGCATTTGAAATGATTAATACAAATATCCTTGATACTCAATATTCTGTATACATATTTGCATTCTGAATGCCACTGTTTACTCTGTAGCCTTTCATGGCTTTGTATTACTTTCTATAAATCTAATAAAAATGTATGTAAAAAAAAAAAATAATATTGAAAATACTGACTTTAGCTTCATATTGAAAATACTGCCCTCTATGATGATGCTAAAGCAATTTGACTTTTTTCCAGTGCTTTGGCACTCAAAGAACCTCTTCCTCATCATTACCAGCATAAAAGGAAGGGAAGAAAAGCTCCAGATTGTGCAAATTATTCATTTTATTAAAATAATTCATACAAAAATAAATCACCTTTTAAAACACAAGACTCAGCTCACATAAACCAGCAGTATCACCTATTTCAGCATGCAACATCACTAGTACAAAACCCCTCCTTACGGGTTTCAGCTCCTGACGATGGCCTATTGGTGGAAATATATAGGGAAGTGTTTGGACTAGTGACTTTGCACACTGGAGTTGGTGATACTGCAGGCTACGTAAAGTGTTTTAATTATTGTCTAATTCAGCTTTGTCTCTCAGGAGTCTCTCTGTGCCTGCATGTCAAGTCTTCATTAGTGGAAGTATTCCTATAGCAAAACTACTGTATGGGCAGCAAAACTTTGAGTCTGTGTATGCAATGAGCAAGTATGGCCGCCCCTATGTATGTATTTAAATACAGTTTATACATAGAAACAAGGTTTCTAACACATTAACGCATATTGATAAGATATTTTACATTGCTTTTACCTTCTCCTATGCACTTCATCTTATAGACTTCATCCCCTCAAGGTAAGCCACACATTGCTCGTCAGTGGCTTTTTTCCCAAGAGTAGTTATTAAAATTAATGCAGATCACTGCCAGTCTCTGCTCTTCCTTTGACGTATTTCACTCAACCTCTATGACTAATCTCATACTTTGGGTGAGAAAACACTGTCCAGCAATGTTGATAGTCTATAGTAATGTCATCACTAGACACAGGAGTCTGCAGCTGCCAAATTGATGACACCCGCGGTAGGATAATGCAGGACAGGACCCATAGGGAAGGTCTGGAAGGTAGCGGTGTTGATCAAAAACCAAGCCAAGGTCATGCACTGATGAGCAATAGGATGCAGGTGAGAGAAACGTTGTCTGGAGCCAGACTGGCGTCATACACAAGTGAGTAGTATAGTCAGAGAGGTCAGGAGGGTCATATATGGTACTGTAGATCAATGGAAACAAAGAAAACTAAGTCCTTCAGGAGTCAGGCAAAGGGAAGTCCAGGGGAAGGCCAAGTCAGTAGCAGGGGTAGTCAGAGTAAACATAGGATTGGGATACACAGAAACAAGAATCACAGATTAGCTAAAGATCATCCGGCAATTACTCTTTCCCTTACATTGGGCATTTGGCCCCAGTGCTGGATTAGGACGTGAGCGCATTTCTGCACAAAAGTGCGTGCCAGCACTGGGTGCTGGAAGAAGTTCCCAACGTGTGTCTTGGCCATGCACACCTCTGTTCCAGATAGCATCCTGGCAGTATAGATGTGTACAAGTGCTGTTATAAAATGCTTTTCAGCAAGTATGTGAGTGTTCTTTTTATTTTTAACTATTTTTAATAAAAGTTATAATACATGTGTTGATATGTTATTGAGTCTCTCTTGCCCTGTTTACATTTGAAAATCTGGATCATTTTTGGAGCATGGATGAAAGAACAGTTGTACTTCATTAATCTGCCATTATTGTAGAACATACACCTATCAGCCATAACAATAAAGAATATGTTACCCCAACGTTTCATATTCCTGATATGTGTCAGTTGTATCATTTACTTGTGTTAAAAAAGTATCCTGCTCTCTTTGTATTGCTTTCTGTGTGTGAAATACTTGGTGATCCTGCTTTCCCATTTGATACTGACCACCCTAGGCATGAGAGCACATCCATCCCAGCATGGTCAGTTTTCTGGCTGTGCTGGGAGCACAGACTGCCTGTCCTCCAATGGCCAAAACTTATTCTGACCCCCCCCCCGCTACACAGCCATTTACTGGGAATATCAGTGTGCTGCTGTTTCTCCACCCCCAGCTCTCTAAGCCCCTTATGTAACTGAGAACTGAGATCCAAAAGGAAACAAAAGTTTTTATAATTTGTTTATATCTAAACACAAATATTTTGCCTTTCATTTATGTTTAAACGTAATGGGTTGTTTTACAAGGTAAGGTTTACACATATTTTAAGTTTACTGAAAAATAAAGTGAATAACATTGATTATCTCATTACAATGACATCTGAAAATTGGTGGGGTAGATTAGTCAGAAAGTAAACTCGTTGTCCAAGAAGTTGATATGTTGAAGGCAGAAAAAATGGGCATCACAGTTTGATGTGTATGGGGCTGCGTAGCTGCAGACTGGTCAGAATGTCTATGCTGACTCATGTCCAAGCCAAAAGCACCTACAATGGGCACATGAGCATAAGAACTGGACTATGGAGCATTGTAAGGAGGTGGTCTAGTATAATGAATCATGTTTTCTTTCACATCATGTGGATGGCCGAATGCATGTGCATTGCTATCCTGGGGAAGAGATGGCACCAGGCTGCAGTATGGGACGAAGGCAAGACAGTGGAGGCAATGTAATGCTTTGGGCAATGTTTTGCTGGGAAACTTTGGTCCTGCCAATGTTACTTTGACATATACCACCTTCCTAAACATTGTTACGCCCCTTTATGAAAACCTTATTCCCTGATGGTAGTTGCCTCTTTTAGCAGGGTAATGAGTCCTGCCACCATGAAAAAATGGTTCAAGAATGGCTTGAGGAACACAACAATGAGTTTGAAGTGTTGACATGGCCTCTAAATTCTCCAGCTCTCAACCCATCTATGGGATGTGCTGGAAAAACAAGTCCGATCCATGGAGGCCCCACCTTGCAACTTACGGGACGTAAAGGATCTGCTACTGACAGCTCGGTGCCAGATACCACAGCAAACCTTCAGAGGTCTAATGGGGCAGGACTGTTTTGGTAGCAAAAGGGGCTGTTTTGATGGCAAAAGGGGGGACTTACTCAATATTAGGTGAGTCATCATAATGTTATGGCTGATCAGTGTATAGCCAGTTGAAAACATTATAGATCTGACAACATTCTGAAGACCTTTGGGAGTTTACTCAGTATCAAGATAATGTGCCTTGATAAAAGAGATCCCAAAGGGAAAGCTAATTATTAGGGGTGATGAATTTGTGAAGTAAGGATAACAATTCTAAGAAAGGACTTTTATCATTTTTATGTTTTTTTTTTTTTTTTTTTTTATAAGTTGATATGCATGTTCTGATTCGGCACAAAAATCTGATCTTTTGTGCAAGTTTATCAAAAACATATGAAAAAACCCCCACTGTATACTCCCTTGGAATATCCACACCCAAGACACTGAACTAACTGAAAGAATTAAAATGTACATAAAGTATATTTGATTGTTTTATTCCTTTAAGCTAACCCATATGCAGATATAAACCTACATTCCATCCTCTTATGTGCCCAAAAACTACTTAAAATGTTGCCAGATCTTCCATCATCACTTTTTTTTTCACTACTATGCCGTTTTATTGGGTAAGAAAAATGCCTGGTACTTTCAGAATGGGGGAGCACATGATTCAGTCGTCTTCCTCCCAGGTAACAACACTGTGGCTTGGTTGCTCAGGCACTTAGCAGTGTAATATGGGAGCAGGAGGAGAGTCACTATCTCTGTATAAATTCTAAGATTCTAATGTATTAGCAAAGCACAGGTTCACTTTAAATTACATATGTAGTTGTTGGTGTACTTGATCAACATGGAAAACAAAGGGACATTTCTATGAACACAAAATTCTCAAAAACTGGGGCTTTCCCTAGAACAGATGGCAATTACAGCCATAGCCATCATCCAGATTGTAAAGCTTTTTTTTCACCAGACCCACTCATGGAAATTATAGCAAAGATTCTTCCATTTAACATATTGTTTCAAAGGTCCATAAACCCACAGTGTAACTTTAAACAATTAATTTGCTGTTTCAGGATATATTATTACCAACAGCATCTCAGACATGGTGAGTGACAGCTGTCTTCATATACCAGACAGTGGGCGGTATATCAGAAGGGCTAGGTGAAGAGGTTAATAGACAGGGTGAGGGTCTCTATAAATATCAAAGTATCAATGTCCTTTATCATCATATCACATCTTTATAAGGCAGTGCGGGTCTGCAGGGGTCACCTCTGCTTTATTATCTGAGAATTGTTGTCAGCTGCCCTTTCCTAAAAGACAAGAGACAGGGTGGAAGGAAAGGGGGGCTTGGAATCAAGCCAGCTCTGCTTATCTAACAAGAATCTATATTGGTAGAAGATCTCTTATGTTCCTAATCCACCAAAGCAATAAGAGGAGGCACAATAGAGAGAGCAACGCATTCTTCCTCTTATTATAACCATGTTAATAAAACAAAAACATTGTAGGATTCTTTAGAATACAGGGAAACACAAAAGATATGAGAAACTGCTTAAATGAATAACTGTCTAACAAAGCAGAAGCAAAACATGTTATAGCTATTACATACATAAGCATTTAACACTCTAATTACATGACAAAACTATTGTGAATTCACTCTTTCTAAAAAAAGCCTCCACCATAAAGAAATATTTTTCTGTATGGTAAATGCATATCATGAATCTGGTCATATTTTCATACAGTATGTCTGGTCAGTTTAGCTTCCACTTATATGCTTGCCATACACCTCAACTACTCTAACATGCCTTACCTTTGTTTCTGACCTGTTTACACCTATGTCATACCTGCCCATTACTGGTGGGCCAGAATTTATGCATTGACTGAGTTTGGTGTGACTCATCTTGCTATACTGTAAAATACAATTTTCAAGGTCCCTGCCTTTTTCTGCTTTTGGGCTTTACCCATTTGACTTGTGATTAATATTGACAAACAGCAAATGAGCTTCAAAGGATAAGTTCACCTTTTATCAAAAAATAATAAATGCCCATTTTGTCAGGTTTACACATTTCTTGTTTTAGGGTCCTAGAAAGAATTGCACCAGTGATCAGCAGATGGCTGTTGGTGCCATGCGGGCCTCCTGCAGACTGTCAGTGTAAGCTGTCTGTCCCATACATCATACGGGCAGGCAGTTTTACACTGACAGGAAGAATCAATGAACTACCGCAACACTCAACAGTGCCGTGGTAGTTCATTGAGAACTACAAGTTGACAGGCTGTTGGTACTTGTGGTTCATTGATTCACAGGGATCTAAATTCCTGTGATTTAATCTGGCCACGCTCTCTTTGAATTGTGGCAGCGAGTACAGGGAGAAGATCCCCGTCTCGCTGCCACAAGGGGGGGGAAGCAGGGGGAGAGGGGTCTGATGCTAATACATATGGGTGTAACAAGCAACATGTTCAGACCTTATCCTTTAAAACAAGCTCTCACTGACCTATTCAGGCATTGTTGAGCAATTCATCTTCAACATTTACAGCAGAAGCACTGAATTAATCCAAGTCATTCTCTTAGCAGCTTAGCTTCTCCAATTACACCTCTCAGCAGTGACTCGGCAGTAGGGATGAGCTCACTGTGCGGGTCAAACATAAGTTCGTCTCGAACATCGGGTGTTCGCCCGTTCGCAGAACAGTGAACATTATGGGGCGTTCGCAGGTAATTTGAGTGCCACGGAATGCCTCATAATGCACTGCGAGATCGCAGTGCATTGCTGTATGATGATTGGCCAAAGCATGCAACTGACCTGCATGCTTTGGCCAATCACAGCGTGCTCTGCTGAGAGAGCCATAATTGGCCAAAGGCAGGGTGCCTTTGGCCAATCATAGCTCAGGGGTGCTAAGTCCACGCCCCACACTATATAAGGCTGCTTACACGGCACAGTGTGTAGTGTTGTTGGTGTGGACAGAGAGATAGCATGATTTAGATTAAGCAGGCAGGTTATTCAGTTAGTGGCAGTGTATTTGATATATACGTATACAGTCAGTCTAATATATATATATTATTAACAGGATTTATATAGCACCAACCGTTTGTGCAGCGCTTTCCAACATTAGGGCAGACAGTACACTTACAATACAAATCAATACAGGAGGGATCAGAGGGCCATATATTCTGCATCTAGTGTAGCCTATATCTACAGTGCATTCTGTTTCTAATACACTTCAGGCGGTGTATTAATATATATATATATATATATATATATATATATATATATATATATTTATGGTTGGAGCCCTATGTCCGGTATGGACATAGATAACATTTGTAGTTAACATAAGACTTACCATCGGAAATAGACCTGCAAGTGTGGACTTACCATATGAAATGGACCTGAAAGTGTGCCTTGGTCTGCTGGTCGGTATGCCAAAATGAAGAGGCATACCCTAGTTTAAGAAATGATTATTCTGTAAAGAGAAATGAATAGTTGAGAAATGCCTTGAAATGGGGATGGGAGGGTGGGTATCGCACACAGGAAACCGACAAGCACCACAGGTGAGCGGGCTGCTTAAATACCCCCCGGGCTCCTCCCATAAATTCAGGCCACCATACTGGCCTTCCTACTTATGGTTGGAGCCCTATGTCCGGTATGGACATAGATAACATTTGTAGTTAACATAAGACTTACCATCAGAAATAGAGCTGGAAGTGTGGACTTACCATATGAAATGGACCTGAAAGTGTGCCTTGGTCTGCTGGTCGGTATGCCAAAATAAGGGGCAAAAACATTCAGGTAGGGGTGTAGTTTTATTAGTTTAAGCTTTATTTATTGAGCAAGTTTGGTGAATGCTTGTGCCATTTCCACCTAAGGAGTAGGGACGTACCGGGCGAGGTAGGCAGAGTTTCACCTGCTAAGTCTCTTAATGACGTGGTGTGGGACCCATGCCGAAATGCTGCCAAGGCTGCCCCAATACTAAAGAGTGACCGGAGTACTGACTGGGGTCGAGGTGTAGGCAGCGTAGAAGAACCCCCAGGTGTTTGATGAGCTGGCAGGCACTCAAGGGTTGCCCGAAAAGGTAATAGGGGACTAGAGTTTGAGTGTTCCGGTAGGAGTGACCGTAGGCGGTCGAGTAAGGTTACTGGACACCGGACGTTGTTTATTTTATAGAGATGAATGTCTATCCTGGAGCTTGATTGCTGGGTTTTAGACACTGCAAGGTGGAGGATGAATTGGTGTTGGCAGCGAGCCAACTACACAGAACTTGGCCTGCGGGATTGCTGTGGGTGAACTCGCTGGGCCGCCAGAACCCATGGTAGGCTAAGTAAATGGCTGCTTGTATGACCAAACTGGAGAGAAGGCCAAATGGCGAACTGGTTAATATAGTAGACATGTCCCAGAAGATAGCAGCCTGGAACGAACGTGCAGTGGACATTAAACTGGTGTTGCCAAGATAATTACACCAGCCTGCGCAGGAAGGACATAACAGAGCGATGCGGACCTGGCTTCATCAAGAGGCTCGCCTCGGACCAGATGTCTGTGGCAAAGCCACGGCCTGTCCTGTCCAGATAAGACCCTAGAGTTGAGCGGCTGCCATGACCGGGTTTAGCTTGAAGAGGGAGGAAGTCCGGGGAAACCCGGGGTTTAGGATTGTCTCTGGAGGCCATGTACTTGTAAACCAATGGTGGCCAAAAATTGCAGCGATGCCTGTAGCGGCAGTGGCATCTGTCACTACCAGGGGTGACAAGGGCAACGTAGATGGTATAATCATTGATACACCGATCCACGTAGTACGGGACCTTCCGACATTGATAGGTCCGCATTCTCAGGAAAGACTGCAGCTACTTCTTAGTACACACCCGTGTATGGGTGAAGTCTTGGGGAACTGGCCTGATGCGGGTCAGCTTGTCAAGGGGGAGGCTGGCCTGCATGGAGTTTGTTAATTCGGAAGAGGTTATTGTAGACCTTCCGGATTGTTGAGTTTTAGAGACTACAAGCTGAAGGACATAATGGTATTACCAGCGAGTCAAGTGGTGTCTACATAGTACCTGGCTGCCTGTGCCTGCAAAAGTGAATTTGTTAGGCCGTAGAAAACCACAGAGGGCCAGGTAGATGGCTGCTTGTATGACTACACTGGGGAATGTCTGAGGTTTTTGACATGTCCCTAAAGATGGCAGTTGTGATGGGCAAGCGTTTGCCGTTAGCTATGGGCTGATGCTTCTGGACGCCACGTAGAAAGGATCCTACTGTATGAGCCGTAAACATGGATGACTCTCTGGGGTCCTGTAAGGACAAGAAATGCAGGATGCTGGCTAGGTATAGCCTGATAGTGTTATGAGGAGCCAGCTGTGTGTGGCAATATGATACCTGGTGCGGGATGGAACCTGAACTCAACTGACCTAAGCGAGAAATGATACAGAAATTGATGAGTGGCTCGTATGAAGATGCCACTGGAGACAACTGGCCGATTAAGTGCCACTGAAGAATGATGTGTGACTGATTGTGTGCCACTGGAAATGTGTTTGTACTGATTGCAAGAAGTCATGCTAAGATGCGAGCCTTGCAATGATTGCAAGAGTTGTGCTTAAATACGTGCTTGCAACAATTGCCAGGGAGCTTGTGTCAATGGAGATGCGTTTGCAGTGACTGCGAGAAGTCCGTATTACTGCATGTGCTTGCACGGACTGCAAGGAGTTATACTTGGATGCGTGTTTGCAACGATTACAAAAAGTTATGTTTGGATGCGTGCTTGCAATGATTGCAAGAAGTTATGCTTGGATGTGTCCCTGCAACAATTGCAAGAAGTTGTGACTGGATGCGTGCTTGCAATGATTGCAAGAAGTTATGCTTGGATGCATGCTTGCAACGTTTGCAAGAAGTTATGCTAAAGAAAAGCCTGGAGCAACAGCATGCAATGCTGTAGGCAAAGGGCGAACATGACAGTGGGAACAGGGTAAGGGTTAATGTTTGAGGATTATGGTGGAGCCGAGGGGGAGGGAGAATTAGGGGAGGGGACATTTAAAAGGGCTTCCCGCTCTGGGAGGGATAGCAGAAGATCGTGGAAAGTTCAGGGAGCAGGTCAGTGCCACACCATGTCTGACTTAGAAGGGCTCATGTCCCAGTTAAGGGAAGAAGCGGCGGTGCGGGGGGCGGAATGGCTGCAGGAGACCATCTCAGCAGCGATCCGGGCTCCCAGCGCGCCAGCTAGTGAGGGAGAGAGAGGCAGTCACAGAGCGCGCCGCTCCCGACCGCCTGAGCGGTTCTCACCGGACCGCGTTACTAATTCACAGCGGCACCCGGGTAACATGGTGCCAAATGTACAGGGGGGCCCACCAGCGAAACGATCGGCGGGAAGAGAGCGGGTCAGCGGGCGGGCGGCCCCGACAGGACAGGAGAGGATCCCAGCAGGAGGACGGACAGGAGATAGGCCCAATAGTGGCAGACGCGCGGGGAGCGCAAGCCCCGCCCCCAGGAAGACGGCGGTGAGCTCCGCCATCGCTGCCAATGCAACGCCTGCAGTTGTCCCTGGGCCTTCCAGCACTTCGGCAGGGGACAGGCAGGATAGAGGGAGGAACAGGACTGGATTACTACCAACCAGAGCGGAGGCCGGCAGGACTGCGGTAGCCCACACCGGTCCTGGGAAGGCTGTCCGGAAGTCAACGGGCGGATTCGCTGCGCGGAGGAAGGAAAGGATGGCGGGTAGTGCGGCAGCCGCGGTCAACGTCCCGGGCGGGCCAGTATCTGATGCGGAAGAAGACGCGGGTCGGAGCGAGGGAGAAGAGATGTCCGGATCGGAAGAGGAGACGGCCCAGCTGCACAGGAGGATGGGGCCAGGAGAAAGCAGACGGTCGGCTGATGGGGCGACACCTATGCAGCCCGGTGAGTTAACACATGATACTGCAAATGCTAGTTTAAATAATGCAACAGTGTCAGGAGCTGGGGTTGGAAGTTCGGTGGAAAGTAGGGTAGGAACTGACAAGGGGGGAGGTGCTCCGGGATTTTTGGGTTTTTTGACAGGAATTAAGGAGCTTGTGCAGAGGCTGGAGGCAGCAGAGAAGCCGGCGGGGGGGCCAATAGCTGCATGGGTACCGCAGACGGAAAAGGAATTAGATAACGCAGGGCGGGGGGCCATACCTACAGTTGCAGCCGATGTCGCGGTGCCGGCGCAGGAGGCCGTGGCGAGCGTAGCAGCGCAGGGGAAGGACAAGGCGGCGCAGTCAGGGGAGGCTGCGGCGAGAAAAGATATTGTTAGGTTGGCGGACGCAGCCCGCTGCGAGGTGTACGTCTGCTACGAAGGACCGTTGGGGGCTCACCTGAAACAGGAGGTTCGGGAAAAATTATGGAAGGGTGAGTATGTTGAAATATTTTCATTACTGCCCTTGGAAAAATTCAACCTCGATAGAGTCAAGCCGGATGATTCCAAAAAGGAAGACGAGGAAAAGAGGAGGTATAGGCTGATACCTCGGACATTTACGAATTGGTTGCAAGCGTTTGCAATCATGGCTAGTGTGATAGGGGAAAAACAGCCGGAACATTGTTCGGCGCTTTTCTGCTATCAGGACGCAATCGGGGAAGCGTATAGAGTATATGGGGGTACGGCATGGTTGAGGTACGACGAACAGTTCAGGCAGCGGAGAGCAGTGCGCCCGGAACTACGTTGGGACCACAAGGACATCAGTCTGTGGATGCGTTTGATGACGACGGCGAGGGCACCGAATCCGTTTTTTCAGGGGGGAGCCGGTGCACCGTCAACCCAGGGACATGCGGCTGGAAACAAAAAAGGGGTCTGTTGGCAGTACAATTCCGGGGTTTGCAGGTTCGGAGGATCATGTAAGTTTAAACACGAATGCTCCGGCTGCGGGGGAACACACCCGTCATCCAGGTGTTTTAAGCAAGGAAAAGGTCGTCAGGGAGAAGCTGGGAACAAAAGGGAGGACTCCGGTGATGGTGGAAAGGATGCGACCGTTTCTCGGTAAGTACCCTGACAGGCAAGCTGCACGGCTATTAGAAGAAGGTTTTACGGTAGGATTTAGGATTCCATGCAATCTAGCAGCTGTCCCCCCAGTACCCAAAAATTTAAAGTCAGCCTTGCAACATCCGGAAGTGGTTTTGGAAAAAACTACAGAAGGAGGTTGCATTGGGTAGAATGAGCGGACCTTTTCCAGTGGCGCCAGTGGCGGATTTGGTGGTATCACCTCTAGGGGTGGTGCCCAAAAAAGAGCCCAATAAGTTTAGGCTCATTCACCACTTATCCTTCCCAAAAGGGGGATCCGTGAATGATGCCATTGACCAAGAAGCGTGCTCAGTGACGTATACGTCGTTTGACGCTGCGGTGAGGTGGGTGCGCCACTACGGAAAAGGGGCGTTGATGGCAAAGGCAGACGTGGAATCAGCTTTTCGACTCCTGCCAGTGCACCCCGAGAGCTTTCGGTTACTGGGGTGTCATTGGAATGGGGGATTTTACGTTGATCAATGCCTACCGATGGGTTGTTCGGTATCGTGTGCGCTGTTCGAACAATTCAGCTCCTTTGTAGAGTGGGTAGTAAGGGATGTATCCGGAGTGAATTCGCTAATTCACTACTTGGATGATTTTTTATGCATTGGCCCGGCGGATTCTAGAGTCTGTGCAGTGCTACTAGCGTCACTACAGCACATAGCAGAAAAATTTGGCATTCCATTAGCAGCCGATAAGACGGAGGGACCCTGCTCGGTCATCACGTTCTTAGGTATTGTATTAGATTCGGATGCGATGGAATGCAGATTGCCTGAGGAGAAATTGGAAGATTTGCGGAAGGAAGTGGCAGGTTTGATAGGTCTGAAAAAGGTACAACTGAGACGGTTACAATCGGTTTTGGGCAAGCTGAATTTTGCTTGTCGCATATTACCGATGGGGAGAGTGTTTAGTCGCCGGCTGGCGGCCAGCACGAGTGGGATCAAATCCCCAACTCATTTTGTTCGTTTAGTTAAAACACATAGGGAAGATCTCAGGGTCTGGAATACCTTTCTGGAATCCTTTAACGGTAGGGCAATGTGGATGTCGGGTCCAGTCAGCAATTTTGACTTGGAACTATTCACTGATGCCGCTGGATCAACAGGTTTTGGGGCGTTCTTTCAAGGGCGATGGAGCGCAGGTCCATGGCCTCAATCGTGGGTACAAGAGGGTTTCACGAAGAACCTGGTATTGCTGGAACTGTTTCCAGTGGTACTGGCAGTTGAGTTATGGGGCGCATCGTTCAGGGATCTGAAAGTGCGTTTTCATGGGGACAACATGGGGGTGGTGCAAGTGATAAACAGGGTCACGGCGTCATCTCCGCCGGTGATTAGGATGCTGCAACACTTAGTGTTAAGATGCTTACAACTGAATGTCTTCATTCATGCTGTTCACTTACCGGGGGTGGAAAACGTAATTGCTGATGCGTTGTCTCGCTTCCAGTGGGACAGGTTCAGAGAGTTGGCGCCGGAAGCGGAGCAACAGGGGGTGCCTTGTCCAGACTGGCTGTGGGAGATTGCACTGGAGTCGTCGAGGGATGGATTAAGCGGTCGGTAAGTGGGGCTACTTGGGCAGCATACAATAGGGTTTGGCAGGAATGGATGTCCTTTGGGCGAGCGTTGAGGGAGGAACTTGTAGGGCAAGGAGTGCGTTCGCTATTACTGTATTATCTGGCAAGAAAATTTAACGAGGGTGCGTCGGTATCTGTGATCAGTATACAGCGAGTTGGTTTAGCTTTCCTTTTTAAGCTACAAGGGCAGCCCGACTTCACCAAGGACTTTTGGGTGAGACAGGCGTTGAAAGGTTATCGGAGGGCGGCGGTTCAGCGCGATTCAAGGAGACCAGTAACTTTCGAGATACTGGGGGGTATTGTGGAACAATTGAGGGGGGTCTGTTCGTCTGATTACGAAGTTAGCTTGTTTAAGGTAGCTTTTGTATTAGCATTTTTTGGGGCATTCAGGATAGGGGAGTTGGTTAGCCCTTCAAAAACAGTGCAAGGAGGAGTTGGTTGTAAAGAGGTTACACTTGAGGAGGACGGGGTATCGATATTCCTACGGAAGTCGAAGACAGATCAGGAGGGGAGAGGCAGGATGGTGCGAGTTTATTCCATCCTGGGATCCCCTCAGTGCCCAGTGGGTGCAGTACGGGAATTTTTGAAAGTGAGGCCGGACTGTCAGGGCCCTTTATTGATACATGCAAATGGAGATATGTTATCGCGTTTTCAGTTTATTGCTGTTTTTAGAAAATGTTTGCTTGGGCTGGGACTTGAGGAGCGGGAATTTTCATCACATTCATTCCGGATAGGTGCCGCAACAGAGGCGGCCAGATTGGGTATGGATGTGGAAACAATAAAACGGATTGGACGGTGGGAGTCTAACAGATTTCAATCTTATGTGCGACCTCAACTAGCGGTAAGATTGTAAGGAGTTAGGTTGTTTTTGTGGTTTTATGGCCGGTGGGACAGTAGTTAACTGGTCAATGTTGAGCATGGTTTGTTTTCTTTTAATTTCAGGTGCAGCTCCAAGAGTGGTCTGGATTATGGGCCATTCTTATGTGTGTTGGGGGGCTCGGAGGGGAGACGCCCGACCTGAGGGTAGGCAGTTAGGTT
The DNA here is from genome assembly GCF_042186555.1 of Aquarana catesbeiana. Classification (NCBI taxonomy): domain Eukaryota; kingdom Metazoa; phylum Chordata; class Amphibia; order Anura; family Ranidae; genus Aquarana; species Aquarana catesbeiana. Next base: position 350,869,289 of record NC_133324.1, on the reverse strand, counting down.
TTGATAGACGGGAAGTGTACTTAAAATGGTTTGGTATACCGGGGATGTTGTGGGGCAGGTTGGTTCAGGAGGTACAACGTTATGCAAACAGGGAGGGCCCTCCGGATGTGCTGGTAATACATGTGGGCGGCAATGATCTTGGTATTCGCTCAATGATAGACATTACGCGAGACATTAAATTTGACGTCTGGCGCTTAGGGAAGGAATTTCCAAAAATGATCATTGTCTGGTCGGACATGGTTGCACGCATGTGTTGGAGAATGGCCAGGTCAGTGGAGGGGGTGAATAGAGCTAGGAAGAAGATTAATAGGGAAGTGAGTAAATTTGTGGTTAGTTGTGGAGGGTTGGCAATCAGGCATATGGAACTGGAATTCGAGACATGGAGGTACTTAAGACGAGATGGGGTACATCTTAATGAGGTGGGGACGGATTTGTGGGCTTTGGGCATACAAGACGGTATACAGCGAGCTATTCGGGTGTGGAGGAGCACCCAAGAGTAAGGTATTACTATTGGGATGCTTTGGCGGGCGTTGGTCTGGGCAAGGGAAGGAAGATGGCTAAAAAGTAAGAGTGGGGATCCAACGTTGATATGGGTCCGGAGGTTTTTTGGTTCCCGGTTAGCCGGGAAGTGATATGGGGCACTGCAGTCACGGCAGTCTCTGAGCCAGCTTGTCGGCTTGAGGCCTATTGGAGATTTTTGGTTGAGGGCTGCAGTGCTATAGTTGTTATGGCCATCAGATGGATTTGCTAAAGCTATTGCTCAGACCAACGTTCTTTTTGATCCAGGTTGCATAACAGATGTTTGTTTTTCTTGATGACGGAAGTTTTATATTTTTGATAATATAATTTTATGTTAAGTTAATAAAGTAGGCTGCTACGGCCTTGGTTTTATACTCCAGAAGCTGGTGTGGTCTCATTATTGGGAATAGGAGTATAATGGTTGGGTAATGTTTAATAGACATCTGTTATCCAATAGTCAAGAAAAGCCTGGAGCAACAGCATGCAATGCTGTAGGCAAAGGGCGAACATGACAGTGGGAACAGGGTAAGGGTTAATGTTTGAGGATTATGGTGGAGCCGAGGGGGAGGGAGAATTAGGGGAGGGGACATTTAAAAGGGCTTCCCGCTCTGGGAGGGATAGCAGAAGATCGTGGAAAGTTCCCGCCCACCCTCCCTAGTAATAAGTTATGTTATTGTCGTTGGGTTTGTGGTTTTTCTTTTGTCAACAGGTGAAAGAAGAGAGATTGTCGTGGCAGTGGCGGGCGTTGGTCTGGGCAAGGGAAGGAAGATGGCTAAAAAGTAAGAGTGGGGATCCAACGTTGATATGGGTCCGGAGGTTTTTTGGTTCCCGGTTAGCCGGGAAGTGATATGGGGCACTGCAGTCACGGCAGTCTCTGAGCCAGCTTGTCGGCTTGAGGCCTATTGGAGATTTTTGGTTGAGGGCTGCAGTGCTATAGTTGTTATGGCCATCAGATGGATTTGCTAAAGCTATTGCTCAGACCAACGTTCTTTTTGATCCAGGTTGCATAACAGATGTTTGTTTTTCTTGATGACGGAAGTTTTATATTTTTGATAATATAATTTTATGTTAAGTTAATAAAGTAGGCTGCTACGGCCTTGGTTTTATACTCCAGAAGCTGGTGTGGTCTCATTATTGGGAATAGGAGTATAATGGTTGGGTAATGTTTAATAGACATCTGTTATCCAATAGTCATGTGTCTTGTAATGATTGTAAGAGTTGTGCTTGAATGTGTGCTTGCAACGATTGCAAGGGAGTTCCTGTCGCTGGAGATGTGTTTGTAGTGACTGTGAAAAGTTCGTATTGCTGCATGTACTTGCAAGACTGCAAGAGTTAAGCTTGGATGTGTGCTTGCAATGATTGCAAGAAGTTGTAATTGGATGCGTACTTGCAACGATTGCAAGAAGTTATGCTTGAATGCATGCCTGCAACGTTTGCAAGAAGTTTATGATTGGAAGTGTGTTTGTAACGATTGGAAGAAATTGTGCTTGGATGTGTGCTTGCAACGATTGCAAGAAGTTCTGTTTGGATGCGTACTTGCAACGATTGCAAGAAGTTATGATGGGATGTGTGCTTGCAACAATTGCAAGAAGTTATGTTTCGATGTGTGCTTGCAACGAAATGCAAGAAGTTATGTTTGGATGCGTACTTGCAACGATTGCAAGAAGTTGTGCTTGGATGTGTGCTGTGACTATCAAGGGGGATAGTAGTGAGGCGAATGAATCGGGACCATGACTGAGCTTCGAAGGAAGACGGGGTGTGGCCCCTTTTTTTTTTTTAACTTGACTAACCTAGAGGAAAATGACAGATGATAACTGGTAAAGGGTTTGACTACCTGACTTGAAAGGTAACTTGTAACATGTTTAAGTGACAGGTGCATGACATTAAATAAAATGAGTGAAATGTTTATGCCATGACAGAGGCACGAATCGGTGTGCCATGACTGCGCCAATGAGGCCAAGCCAACTGGGGCTTGCCGGGATGAATTGATGCCTGACGGATGCCCTAAACTTGAATCGGGGCGTGCATGCGACAACGAAATGAATGAAATGTTTGCCTTGGAGTGAAATGAATGAAAACGTTTCGCCATGACAGAGGCACGAATCGGTTGTGCCGCAGCTGCGACTGACAGCGACCCAGACTCTGGAGCATGTACTGAAATGAGGCAAAAGAAAAACGCTAGTGCATGCCGGAACAGATCGGTGCATCACGGATGCAACTGGATTTGAATTGGATTGCGGTATGTAACAGTGAAATGTTTGCCCTAACAGAGGCACGAATTGGTCATGCCGCGACTGCGACTGATAGCTAACCAAGCTCTGATGCAGGTGTTGGATGAGGCCGAAAAGTTTTATTTATTTATACTACTTTATTTATTTTTGTTTTTTGTTTTCTTTTTTTTTTTGTATTAAAATGTTTTTTTTTTTTTTTGCATCAAAGATGTGACTGGATTCTAAACCGGAGTGCGGTAAGTGCAGGTGTAACAGTTGTTTGCCATGACAGAGGCGCGAATCGATCATGCCGCTGTTGCGGCTGACTGCGAATCGGACTCTGGAGCATGTACTGAAATGTGGCAAATACCTGGGGCATGCCGAGACGAATCGGTGCATTTCCATGCAACTGAATTCATATTGGAACGTGATACGTGGCAGTGAAATGATAACCATGACAGAGGTACGAATCGGTGAGTCGTGACGAGAGACTGACAATGAACGTGACTCTGGAGCATGTACTGAAATGAGGCCGTAACTACTGGGGCACACCGGAGCGAATCGGTGCATCTTTAGATGCGCCTGGATTCGAATCGGAGCTCGGTACGTGACTGAAATGAATGAAATGATTCGAAATGGTTTGAAATGTTAGAAATGTTTAGAAATGTTCTGAAAAGAGAAATGACTTGGTATCGAACTGACATCGATAAGAAATTGCGAATTGCGAATCACAGTGGTTGACTACTGACGCATGGTAACAATTTAGACATGCCTGAAATGAAGCGACGTCCACGTCGCGATGGTTTATTCAAATAATGAGAAATGGTAACATAACGATGGTGCGAGTGGTATGCATTGCGGTTACGTTGTGAAATTTTGCGATTCGTGAGTTTGATATCACGGTTTAGTGACATGATATCTAACAATGCGTGAAAACAAAAGTCCGACGGGACCCTACCTGCGACAGCCGAGCCAGACGCGCGGTACGAACTACGAATCGGTAACACGGACTTCGAAACTCTTGAGCACGGAAATTGCGAATGCGGGAATTTGCGAGACAAGAACTTGCGGACGCTGGTATTCGAATCGTCGGCCTAGTGACGTATATCGCGCACAGGAAACCGACAAGCACCACAGGTGAGCAGGCTGCTTAAATACCCCCCGGGCTCCTCCCATAAATTCAGGCCACCATACTGGCCTTCCTACATATACAGACTCTTGTATATTTGCTACAATGTAAAATAGTGAGTGTACAGCTTGTATAACAGTGTAAATTTGCTGTCCCCTCAAAATAGCTCAACACACAGCCATTAATGTCTAAACCGCTGGCAACAAAAGTGAGTACACCCCTAAGTGAAAATGTCCAAAATGGTCCCAATGAGCCATTTTCCCTCCCCGGTGTCATGTGACTCTTTAGTGTTACAAGGTCTCAGGTGTGAATGGGGAGCAGGTGCGTTAAATTTGGTGTTATCGCTCTCACTCTCTCATACTGGTCACTGGAAGTTCAACATGGCACATCATGGCAAAGAACTCTCTGAGTATCTGAAAAAAAGAATTGTTGCTCTACATAAAGATGGCCTAGACCAGTGGTCATCAACCCTGTCCTAAGGGCCCACTAACAGGCCAGGTTTTATGTATTACCTTGGGAAGATGCAGACTAGAATACTGCAATCACTGAGCAGCAAATGATATCACCTGTGATGTATTTCAGTTATCTTGCAAACCTGGCCTGTTAGTGGGCCCTGAGGACAGGGTTGATGACCACTGCCCTAGAGGATATCCTGCCTCGTTGGAGTTGTGCCTCCTCCCCTCTTCTCTCAGGCACCCAAGTACAATCAGTGACCTCATCATCCCCTCCTTCCTCGTCACTGGAGCAAACTTGGCAGTATGCTGCAGCTGGGGGGACATGACTGCCAGTTTCTTGTCCTTCTGTGGCACCCCCTCTCTCTAGGCTCACGTTACTCCCTTCTTCCACCTGGGAACCAACATATGAGCCTTTAAATCTCTGGGCATCCTCCAGCAGCATGTACCCGACACTGTGTTGGATTAATTCTGGGGACTTCTCCATGCATGATGGTGGGGCTACAGAAGGAGTGATTGTGGCCAAGGAGCCGGTGGAATAGGCTGCTTTGGCAGTTGCATTGGAAGGCAAACTACTCTAAACCTGGGTGACAGAGGATGAGGAGGATGAGGACGGCTTTGTTATCCACTCCACCAACTCTTTTGCTTGTTGTGGCTCAATTACACGGCCAGCAGCAGAAAAAAAGGACAAGCATGCCCCACGGCCACCTGCAGAGGATGCACCATTTCCATGACCACCACTGTTGACTGTAGACACAGAGGCTGCTTGCCTTCTTTTAGTGGCCTGTGAGCATCTGCCTCTCCTTGGTGGCCTTCCGGACATGATGTATTTTTTCTTTTGCAAAACCACACTACACTGTATTAGATACTGTGTACACCGCCTGAAGTGTATTAGAAACTGTACACACTGTATTAGATACTGTGTACACCACCAGTAAAGTAGTAGAAACTGTACACACTGTATTAGATACTGTGTACACCGCCTGTACTGTATTAGAAACTGTAGACTATAAGATTGCCAAGACCCTGAAACTGAGCTGCAGCCAAGACCATACAGCAGTTTGACAGGACAGGTTCCACTCAGAACAGGCCTTGCCATGGTCGACCAAAGAAGTTGAGTGCACGTGCTCAGCATCATATCCAAAGGTTGTCTTTGGGAAATAGACGTATGAGTGCTGTCAGCATTGCTGCAGAGGTTGAAGGGGTGGGGGGGTCAGCCTGTCAGTGCTCAGACCATACGCTGCACGCTGCATCAAATTGGTCTGCATGGCTGTTGTCCCAGAAGGAAGCCTTTTCTAAAGATGATGCACAAGAAAACACACAGTTTGCTGAAGACAAGCAGCCTAAGGACATGGATTATTGGAACCATGTCCTGCGGTCTGAAGAAACCAAGATAAACTTACTCGGTTCAGATGATCTCAAGCGTGTGTGTGGCGGCAACCAAGTTAGGAGTACAAAGAAGTGTGAGTTATTTTGAGGGGAGAGCAAATTTACACGGTTATATAAGCTGTACACTCAGTACTTTACATTGTAGCAAAGTGTCATTTCTTTAGCGTTGTCACATGAAAAGATATAATAAAATATTTACAAAAATGTGATGGGTGTACTCACTTTTGTGAGATACTGTATATATACTCTGCATCCAATGTAGCCTATATCATATCTACAGTGCATTCGGTGGTGTACTGTTTCTAATACACTTCAGGTGGTGTATTAATATATATATATATATATATATATATATATATATATATATACCGTATATACTCGAGTATAAGCCGAGTTTTTCAGCACATCTTTGTGCTGAAAGTGCCCCCCTCGGCTTATACTTGAGTCTCCTTCCTCACTGTGTCCATCTGCAGCCTTACGTTCTCCCGGCTGTCCTGTCAAGGTTTCTGCCTGTAGTGCGGTAATGAAGGGTAATGGTCTGGGGGAGGAAGGAAGAAATTCATTCTCTACGATCTCCCGGCGCTGTGATATGTAGTCTAGTCAGCGGCCGTGCAGTGTACCAAAGCCCCGCCTCCTCCTCGTCCTCGTCCGTGATAGGCTGAACATTGACTCACTGCTGAGAAACTGAGTCAGCGTTCCGTCACGGACGAGGACGAGGAGGAGGCGGGGCTTTGGTACACTGCACGTCCGCCGACTAGACTACAGCTGTTCATCTTCGGCTATTTTCGGCGGCTCCGTTGTGGTTCGTACTGCACAAGCGCTGCGCCTGCGCAGTACAGGGGGGGCATTATCTGTCGGGGGACCTTTTTCGGCAGGACACCGGGAGATCGTAGAGAATTAATTCCTTCTTTCCTCCCCCAGACCATTACCCTTCATTACCACACTGCAGGCAGAAACCTTGACTGGACAGGCGGGAGATCGTAAGGCTGCAGATGGACACAGGCTGCGCAGGGAGATCATGTACATGAGGCAGGGAGCTTTCCCTGATGACCAATTAAACCCCACTGCAGATGCCTGTAAACCCCGACAGTAAATGCAGCGTTAATTCATTGAGGACAGTGAGGCTGAGGCATGCATATGGGCACAGTGAGGCTGAGGCATGCATATGGGCACACTCAGGCTGAGGCATGCATATGGGTACAGTGAGGCTGAGGCATGCAGATGGGCACAGTGAGGCTGCAAATGGGCACTGTTGACCCTCTTTTCCACTTACAGTAGCTGCTGCATTTCTCTCCCTCAGCTTATACTCGAGTCGATAAGTTTTCCCAATTTTTTTTGGTAAAATTAGGTGCCTCAGCTTATATTCGGGTTGGCTTATACTCAAGTATATACGGTATATATATATATATATATATATATATATATATATATATATACGCACACTCTGCATCCAGTGTAGCCTATATCTACAGTGCATTCGGTGGTATACTGTTTCTAATACACTTTAGGCGGTGTACACAGTATCTAATACAATGTGTACAGTTTCTACTACACGTCTGGTGGTGTGCACAGTATACAATACAGTGCAGCCATTGTACAGTTTCTTATACAGTACAGGCAGTGTACATTGTATCTAATACAGTGTGTACAGTTTCTGCTACTTTTCTGGTGGTGTACACAGTATCTAATACAGCGTGCACAGTTTCTAATACACTTCAGGCGGTGTACACAGTATCTAATACAGTGTGTACAGTTTCTACTACACATCTGGTGGTGTACACAGTATAAAATACAGTGCAGCCGTTGTACAGTTTCAAATACAGTGTGTACAGTTTCTAATAAACGACAGGCGGTATACACGATATCTAATACAGTGTGTACAGTTTCTACTACTTTTCTGGTGGTGCACACAGTATCTAATACAGAGTGTACAGTTTCTACTACACTTCTGGTAGTGTACACAGTACACAATACAGTGCAGCCATTGTACAGTTTCTAATACAGTGCAGGCGGTGTACACAGTATCTAATACAGTGTGTATAGTTTCTACTACACTTCAGGTGATGTACACAGTTTACAATACAGTGCAGCCACTGTACAGTTTCTAATACAGTGCAGGCTGTGTACACAGTATCTAATACAGTGTGTACAGTTTCTACTACTTTTCTGGTGGTGTACACAGTATCTAATACGGAGTGTACAGTTTCTAATACACTTCAGGCGGTGTACACAGTACACAATAGAGTGCACCCATAGTACAGTTTCTAATACAGTGCAGGCGGTGTACACAGTATCTAATACAGTGTTTACAGTTTCTAATAAACTTCATGCGGTGCACACAGTATCTAATACAGTGTGTACAGTTTCTACTACACTTCTGGTAGTGTACACAGTACACAATACAGTGCAGTCATTGTACAGTTTCTAATACAGGGCAGGCGGTGTACATAGTATCTAATACAGTGTGTATAGTTTCTACTACACTTCTGGTGGTGTACACAGTTTACAATACAGTGCAGCCGTTGTACAGTTTCTAATACAGTGCAGGCGATGTACACAGTATTTAATACAGTGTGTACAGTTTCTACTACACTTCTGGTGGTGTACACAGTATACAATACAGTGCAGCCGTTGTACGGTTTCTAATACAGTGCAGGCAATGTACACAGTATCTAATACAGTGTGTACAGTTTCTACTACTTTACTGGTGGTGTACACAGTATCTAATACAGTGTGTACAGTTTCTACTACTTTACTGGTGGTGTACACAGTATCTAATACAGTGTGTACAGTTTCTAATACACTTCAGGCAGTGTACTCAACGTTGGCAATGCTACAGCGGCTGCACAAACAGCAGAGGGCCATCAATCCGTACCTGTGCAAGTATGGCACCAGGACAGGGTCAGGGGAGCTTGGCTTCTTTTCACCACGCCAGTGGCTACTGATCAAGGATGCATGCACTGTCCTGTCACCAGTTGAGGAGGCCACAAGAATGGTGAGCAGCGACAATGCATGCATTAGTGACATTGTCCCTCTAGTCTTCCTGCTGGAGCACACAGTTCATGGAATCATGGAAAGGGCACTTGAGGCAGAACAGCGGGAGGAGGAGGAGGACTTCCTTTCCTCTCAAGTCCCCCTTTATCCAGATAGCATTCCTGCGAGCCCGCCAAACACACAGGAAGAAGAGGGGGAGGAGGAGGATTGTGTCAGCATGGATGTAGAGGATAACACTCAGCAGCAGTCTTCAAGGGATGGTTTTCAGTCCCCAGAAACCCAAGGAGTTGTACGTGGCTGGGAGGAGGTAGTTACGGATCATGTGATCCTTAGTGACCCAGAGGACTCAGAACTGAATGCCTCTGCAAACTTACGCTGCATGTCCTCCCTGATTCTGCAAAGGACCCTAGGATTCGTGGTATCAAGGAGAGGGATCATTACTGGCTGGCAACCCTTCTTGATCCACATTACAAGGGTAAGGTTGCAGAGCTCATCCTGTCTTTGCAGAGGGAGCAGAGGATGAAACATCTTCAGGAGACCTTGAAGAAAGGTTTGTGCAATGCATTTCCAGACCCTGGGAGGGTACCATTTCCTGGTGCTTGGCAATGTGTTGCTGAGGCTTTGTTCAGTCAGAGAAGGTGGCTGTCTGACCGATGCCTTTAAACAATTTTTCAGTCCTCTGTGCCAAGGTCTGATCGGTTCAAGCAACCATCTCCAGTGTCTGCATTATATGGTGCAGGAATATCTAGGGGCAAGAGCAGACTTGGAGACCTTTCCAACAGCGGAAACTTTAGGCTACATTTATTTTAGATCTTAATTTTATGGATGAATGTGATAAATGTGGGTGTCATTGGTGGATTACTTGCATACTGAAGGAAAAAGGTCAAAACTTGTGATAGTCATTTTTTGATTTTATACCTGTGCTGTTAATTTTTTATGTATAGTGTTTATGGTTATATGTACAAAGCACCCCATAGTGAATACATATTTTATAGAAACATAAGTATAAATAAAGATTTGTTTGCACCACACAAAATGTCAGGTTAACAGTAGGCTACATCAGTGATTTTCAAATGGCCCCACACAAATGGGACATTGTATGAATGAGTATCTTGGTTATACATAAATGTAGCACTTACCCCTGAAGGAGCTGCTGTTTTCATGGGTCCCCTGTTCTCAGATTCCATGACTCTGTAAGTAACACCATGCTCTCTGAAACACCGGGGTTGAAGAGGGGATATTTATTACAACAATATAAACAATACTACAATAACCAAAGAATTAGAATAGGCAAAAACCCCTTAAACAAATAAGTAAAACAGTACCAAAATAGAGTATACAGTTGGTATTTATCAAATAAACCAGGGAATGACCCCTAACACCTATACTTAGGAAGGTGCTGTGCAAGGGCAAGGCAAAGATAATAGTTTGACAGGCATTGTCAAACCATTTCTCTACTTGCCAGTACATTGGGGCCTTGGAGCGCTCAGATAAAACTCCTCTGAACCCAGGTATAGATGCCTGCGCTGTAGCAAGCAAAAAATACTGTTCCTCTTTAATAGTTTGCAGTATGGTTTGGTCATTGGCCTCTCATCAACTCCTAGAGGGAGGACTTGTCTCTTTCTGTTCTCCAATGGCAGCTCAGCGGAGTCAGTGGCAGCAGCATCCTCCCCAGCGATCAGACAGAGACAGCAGTCATCAACAGCTGCGTTCTCAGTTCTCAGGAGGCAGCACCATTCAGCAACAATGGCGTTCTCCCCAACAATTAGGCCGCAGCACCGGTCAGTGACAGCGGTGTTTTCATTTGCCAGGAGATTTCCACTACTGTGTATCTCTTCGTCTCTGATGTGGTGGCAAAATGTTCTGTAAGCTGCCTGCTGCACGCTTTGTCCCCCACAATATCCTTACAACATCTTCCCTGAGCCCAGGAACAGTCCTTCCTTTTCCTCTCCACAAAGCCCCAGCTATGCTGGGATGTATTGTTCCATTGCTAATTTGACAAACAGGCTTAGCCTGTCTTGGGCTTCATCACCCACAAGTCTCAGGTCCATATCTGCTTCTATTGTGTTCTCCTGGTGGTGAGCAGGGCTTCTCTCCAGATCTCTTTCTCTCTACAGCCTTTCCTGTGCTTGGCATTAGGAGAGGAAGTGCAGGGCAGCAGCTGTGATAGAAGCCCAGTACCTGCTGCCAGACAGAACAACAATGTGGAACAGGGGCTACATAAAGAAAAAACTATCATTGCATTGGGTCAATAACATTTTTATCAAGGGAACCTGTACCAATGGAACATGTAGGTTGCCATTGCTAACCTCTACTTGTAAAATGCCAGTCCCCTGGCTTCCCTGCTTTTCTAATGGCTTCAATATCTTGCATTACATAATTTTGCATTACTGAGCAAAGACATGTTTGCAATTTCAAAAGTTCTAACTTCTAGTGACTCTGTAAATCCAAAGACTGCCAGGCAATCACCTCTTTCAGAAGGAGATCAGTAATGGCAGCCTACATATTTCACACATTACAGCTTTGAATATGATGTAAACCCTAACTGAATGACAAATTTTGTTTTCTTAAATGCTGTTTATCAAATTGTTGCAAACTTTTAGGCTGGGTTTAAACTAGAGAACGCAGCAGTTTACAGCAGAGGTCCGGTATGTCTCCATTGGCCATTTAGGGTCTGATTTCAGCCCGAATTTTTGGCTGAATTCGGACCTGAAACGACCAAAAGACGCATAGGGCTCCTGTGCAATTTGCACTGGAGCCTCTACAGAGATGTGTAAACTGGATCCATAGGGACAATCACAATCTCCTGCTATGCAAATTGAATGCAGGTAAACCCGCATCCAATTCACAATAGTGTGAACCCAGCCTAAATCACAATACTTGTTTTCGATTTTTCATCCAGTTGCATCTTAGTGCTGGTGATCTTCTGCAGCCTCTTTGGAGACTTCCTGTCTACATGCATGCATTCCAGTGATGACTGTATGGAATTTCTCAGGGCAGGTTTCCCAATGGTGTCAACAGTGGAACATGTCTGTAAAATGTGTGTGCTGAAACAATCACTGGTAGCCTCCATTCATGCAAGCCCCTGTGATAGTCTCACAGTGTAGGAGCACAATTACGAGACAGGGTGTTGTCACTCTCTAATAGGAAATGCCTGCACAATAAATCTCCTAGACATACCTCCCAACATTTTGAGATGGGAATGAGGGACACCTACTAGCAAACGTATGTAGGCATAGGACACGCCCTCTGCCACATCCCCTTAAAGGAGAATTAACAAAAAAAAAAGGTTAATTAAATCCACAAGTGCTTTTTTTTTACCACTACAATTCCTTTAAATTGGCTTTAAAAAAATGCAAATGCAGCAATTTAGAATTTGGATGGAAGGTTTAGCACTAGGAACACTTTTTGAAAGACAAAAAGTGCAATTTTATATACAACTATTAGGATCAGACCAAAATGAGGGACAAATGAGGAGGAAATAGGGACAGAGGGACATTGCTCCAAATCAGGGACAGTCCCTCCAAATCAGGGACAGTTGGGAGCTATGCCTAGATATTATTTTAATGAAAGCTGATGATTTAGAAATATTAACAATTCGTTCTTGAATTACATTACCATGTTAAAGCTTATATGAAAGTTTTGTTTTTTAACATACACATCACATGAAATACAGAAAGGAATTATGCACAAAACCACGAAATGTTCCCCGTAAACAAATCCACTGTAACTTTACAACAGTCTTTACTAATAAACTGTCTTGTATTCCTAATATATCTACAACTGCTTATCTGGTCACTTTATTCTTACACTTGTAAAATCCATAAAGATCTCCTTTATAGAGTCATTCTCTACAGTGTTAAATGTCAATTTCCTTTCATTAGCGCTTTGTCGAAAAGAGTCCAATCCTATATGTAACATCGCGCTCAAAATACGGACTGATAGTCGCTGGCACGATACAGGTTTGGAATGCAGATCAGACTTTGAGTGCTTTACTATAATCACTGTGATTACAGCACCAGTAATAAAAACAAATTGCTGCTCTCTAGAGAGGAAGGAATACTAGTTATCTTATATTATCCAGACAATGAACTTCTTTAGTGGCTGCAATGCATCTGGGAAATAAGAACAATGATAGTGTAGAAGTGAGAAGGACCTAGGAGTCTATAGGTCTATAGGGCAAGAGCATATATTGAGTGTGCTGGACAACCCAGCCATACTGACACATTGTGCTGGACAATGCAGCAATACTGACACATTCCTAGATTAGTAATCCAACTCAAGAGAGGAACACAAAAGGAACGAGTTGCTAATTGTGGACACTGCCTCTGGTTTTTGCCTGACACTGACACATTATACCTTTTGTGGAAAGACGCAGCTCAAAATAGCCATCTATTGGAGAAAGATGTCCGCCCACAGCAGACATCATACAGATTGGAAGTGGCTGGCCAAAAGTGAAGAAAGCATAATGAAAGAGATAGGAAGAAAGAAATTATACATGTTCACATGGATAAGTACGTAAAATCACCAAAAAGATTTACAGGACAAAAGCAGTGAAATAGGAGAGAAGTTAAAAAAAAAAAACGAGAACACATTTGTGCCGTTAGCAGCTGCTGTTTTCAAGGATAGTGTGTAATCCCCAGCTCTGTTCTAGAGATACTGGGATTTAGCAGAAGCATCTTTGCTATCTACAGCCTGTGGTCAGGACAAGGGCAGGTGTTGGACTACGGCCTGATTCACTGCAGAGTGATCCACATTGACAAAAGTAATACTGGCAGCATTCCATATGAACAATATATCATTATACACATTGAAGCAAGCCGGGCATGACACTGGGCTTAGGAAAAGCTCTATTCTAAGCGACAGTCTAAAAAAGTTGTTTAAAGTGACTTGCTGCTTTGGAACAAATGTGAAACTGAACAAAGGAGCCCCCTCCCTTAAAAAAGAGCAGTACATTCATAAGAGCTCAAAGTATAATAATGAGATGGTGCTATATCCATTTTAATCTGTATTCCAGGATATCCATAATCATACTTTGGTCCTTACAAATAACTTACAAAGGGGTACTCTGAGGAAAAGAAGACGCTAGTACGGTGCCAATTTGGTTTATATTCATTTAGCGCTTGTAGATTAACTATGTTACAAGGGTGTCGGGAGATATCAGCCGGTTCAAAAAAAACTCTGCCAACATTCGGCCCGTGTGTATGCCACCCTGTCCGACAGAAGCCGGCCATGCCAGGCCTGACTCAACAACTGGCTTTCATTGGATGGAACAAGGTAAGCATTTGTGTGTCCCTATTCAGAAGCCGCACTACACACACAGCAAACTACATAGCTTCTAATTATGGATGAGCTTAGGTGTGTTTTGATCCTAGTATGAAGCCACCTGAGCAAGCTTGCCATAAAGCTGTTACTGTACTGGGCCAATGATAAGTGGCCGAGGCGTTCCCCAAAATGGCACATTTGCATACTGTACCTATTGCATACATGCAGCTGCCTGGTGTGGAATGCCCCAGTCACAGATGATTAGCTCAGTACAAGTCTTAGGCCGGCCATAGATGGAGAGAATTTATTTCCTGCAACCTCGGGTTGACGGGTTGACAGGTTGATTCCCCCATCAACACAGACAGTGTTGACGGGGAATCCCTCCAGCGGAGCCATTGTGTTCAGGGGGGAGGAGGCAGGGAAGCTGTCCCTGCCGTGGGACACAGTGATTATTACTAGTGGCTTTAACAGCTGCTGGCAGTAATTGCACGTAAAATCAGGCAGGCTGGTTGTACCCAAGTTGATCGATCGATCAACTTGGGTACATTCTGCCTGCAAATACACAGTTCCTGCTGAACCGGCCAAGATTTGAACCGTCTATGGCTGGCTTTAGCTTACCATCACTTATAAAGGGTCCAGAAATAAGGTGGTGTCCTGTTTTGTGAATCTGCTTTAAATCAAGCCTGTGCTTTGCTCCTGAGGGGCAGAGCAAAAGGTTTTCTTTAGGGTCCCTCTCCGCAACAGTACACATCCACCTTTCCTTCTTTTCCCTTCTTTTGTATATGTGATGATCTGTTTCTATATGCATCCAACCTTCACTATACATTATATGTTGACATTAAAAGTCTGATGCCGCGTACACACGACCGGACTTTACGGCATACTTGGTTCGGCGGACCGGAGTCCGTCGGACAATTCGATCGTGTGTGGGCTCCAGCGGACTTTTTTTCCCCAAAAGTTCGACCGACCTACAAAGGAAACATGTTTCAAATCTTTTTGACGGACTCGAGTCAGGTCGAAAAGTCCGCTCGTCTGTATGCTAGTCCAAAGGACAAAAAACATTGCTAGGGCAGCTATTGGCTACTGGCTATCAACTTCCTTGTTTTAGTCCGGTCGTACGTCATCACTTACAAATCCGTCTGACTTTTGTTGATCGTGTGTAGGCAAGTCCGTTCATTCGGAAAGTCCGTCGTAAAGTCCGTCGAAAAATCCGCAGGACAAAGTCTGCCGTAAAGTCCGCTTGTGTATACGCGGCATAATAGTAACTTCTTTCCTGTGCTTTTATTTCTCATAGAAATAGCCCGTACTGAGCTCCTGAAAAAGCAGAATATTTCAGAGAATCGTATGGAGCTGGGGCATTCAATACTTCTACCAAGACATATTATATACTGTTGAATCAAAACAAATCTTTACTTTGAAACTCAGTTTCCAACAGTAGAACACAGTTGTTTCAACAGGTAAGAACATCCTTTCTCAACATGACAAACAGTTCTGCATTTGAGTAATAGTGTCCACACAGTTAATTCTTGTTTAATCTACAATGTATAGTTAAAAATAAAATATAAAAAACTTAAATATAATGTAGCGGTACCCTCGTAGGGACTGCTGAGTGTAGTAGTTCGCCTGTCACATTGCCCAGCCAGGCACACACTTTACAAGCATCTAGAGACATGAAAGCAGTCCTTGCACTTTTTTTTTTTTTGCATTTTATTGAGGGGAATTTAACTTGGATGGGGATAGGAAACTTATGAGATACCCAGGTAATTGATTATCAAAGTTGGGACCAACTATATACACCACAGTATATACAGTCTCCTCTTCTCCTCCTGCACTTCCTTGCTTACAGACTATTACTCCTCACTCCTCCAGCACATCAATTGCATAGCTCCCAACTGTCCCTGATTTCGAGGGACTATCCCTGAATTGGAACAATGTTCCTCTGTCCCTCATTCCTCCTCATTTGTTCCTCATTTTGGTCTGATCTATATAGATGTATATAAAATGCACTTTTTAGCTATCAAAAAGTGTTTTCCAGCGCTAAACCTTTCATCTGATTTCTAAATTGCTGCATGTAAATTCCAAAAGCCAATATAAAGTAATATAGTAGTGGTAAAAAAAGCGCTTGTGGGTTGAACCAATCTTTTATTTTTTGTACAATTCAGCTTTAACCATTTCAGCCCCGGAAGAATTTACCCCCTTCCTGACCAGAGCACTTTTTGCAATTCGGCACTGCGTCGCTTTAACTGACAATTGCGCGGTCGTGCAATGTGGCTCCCAAACAAAATTGACGTCCTTTTTTCCCACAAATAGAGCTTTCTTTTGGTGGTATTTGATCACCTCTGCGGTTTTTATTCTTTGCACTATAAACAAAAAAAGAGCGTCAATTTTGAAAAAAAAACGCATTATTTTTTACTTTTTGCTATAATAAATACCCCCCAAATATATATAAAAAAACAATTTTTTTCCACAGTTTAGGTCGATACATATTCTTCTACATATTTTTGGTAAAAAAAATCGCAATAAGCGATTATTGATCGGTTTGCGCAAAAGTTATAGCGTTTACAAAATAGGGGATAGTTTTATGGCATTTTTATTAATAATATATATATTTTTTAAATGGCAGCGATCAGCGATTTTTAACGTGACTGCGACATTATGGCGGACACATCGGACATTTTTGACACATTTTTGGGACCATTGTCATTTATACAGCAATCAGTGCTATACAAATGCACTGATTCCTGTGTAAATGACACTGGCAGTGAATTGGTTAACCACTAGGTGGCAGTGTAGGGGTTAAGTGTGTCCTAGGGGCATGTTTCTAACTGTGGGGCTGTGTGTGACATGTCAATGATCTCTGCTCTGATGACAGGGAGCAGAGATCAGTGACACTGTCACAAGGCAGAACGGGGAGATGCTTGTTCACATTAGCATCTCCCCGTTCTTCCTCCCCGTGAGGCGATCGCAGGTATCCCCACGGCGATTGAGTCCACGGGACCCATGACCCGACTCACGGAGCTTGCCGCGCACCCGCTGGCTGCCTCTTAAAGGGGAACGTACAGGCACGTGATTCTGCCTGTACGAGCCCTTCTGCCGCAGTATATCTGCGTGAGGCGGTCGGCAAGCGGTTAAGGGGACGTGACAAAGGGGTGTCTCCTATGCCTGCATACTTTTGCTGATAGGTGTCCCTCATTCCCATCTCTAAAAGTTGGGAGTTATGCACTTGCTTGCACTTTCTGGCTCAGCCAGGCCCAAAGCAGATGCCCTTTGCAGGAAGGAACCACAGGCTTCTATGGTGTAGCAAAAATAGAACATTTCAGTGCTAGCTGTGCCTGTGGCTACTGCTCTCAGTACCACCTCTGCAGCACTGCCAGCTCTCCTGGCTGCAGCTGCCCCTCTCCACTGCAGGGACGTGCGGTGAGGTCAGTGGCTGGTGAGGCACTGGCTAGTATCAGAGCCAGATACACACAGGTTACATGCACATTAGAGCGAGAGCAATGATTCTAGCACTAGACCTTCTCTGTACCTCTAAACATGTAACCTATAAAAGTTTTAAAGTATCACCTATGGAGATTTTTTAAGTACTGAAGTTTGGCGCCATTACACAAGTATGTGCAATTTTAAAGCGTGACATGTTAGGTTGACATTATAGAAATATATTTATTCACTTTTGTATGCACTTTTTCTATGGTGTTAGTTTTTTAAATTTCATTCCTTTTTACTTTACATACATGTATTGTTGTTCAGAATGTTTTTAGTTTTGCTTATTAAGATAAGGGGAGAGCCGATCACACCAGCCTATATCTGTATGGGGTGGGAGTGTCCTCTACTTAGAGGTTCAGTAGGTCAGTCTTCCTTTGGGTTTTGAAGAAGCACAATGTATGTGTGAAACATCGTCACCCCTCGTTTTAGTCCTGGTGGTAGTCTTTCAATAAACCTGCTGGACGGATGTTGGTGTGCAGCTAATTTTTCTCACTTGGTCTACATGCTACAGGAGACGGTCAGAGACTGCGGACATGGTACAGAAGATGGTCAGAGACTGTGGATATGGTTTAGGAGATGGTCAGAGATTGCAAACATGATACAGGAAACGGTCAGAGACTACGGACATAGTACAGGAGATGGTCAGAGATTGCGGACATAGTACAAGAATTGGTCAGAGTCTGCAGACATGGTGCAGGAGATGGTCAGAGATTGCAGACATGATACAGGAGACAGTCTGAGACTGCAGAAATAGTACAGGAAATGGTCAGAGACTGCGAACATAGTACAGGAGATGGTCAGAGACTGCAAACATACTAGAGGAGATGGTCAGAGACTGCAGACATAGTACAGGAGATGGTCAGAGACTGCGGACATGATACAATAGATGGTCAGAGACTGCAGACATAGTACAGGAGATGGTCAGAGATTGCAGACATAGTACAGGCTCCACTTCACTTGTCAGCTTTAATTATTACTGTCCTGTCCCCCAGTCACAGTGCCCAGCCCCAACTTGTGTCACCTTCTTATTCCAGTTATCCATCTTATTCCATTTCCTCACCTGAGTGGTGGTGGTCCAGGGTCCCTCAACAACAGTTAGGTGGGCCGCGGGCAGTAGAAGAAGTCGGGCACTGCCGCTGCAGGCACGGGCAGCCATGGAATCCAATGGATCTCTGAGTCTAACTGATGCCACCGGGCAGTGGACGCCGGATAAAGAGGTGGATGGAGACTGAAGAAGATCAGTTCCTTCCTGCAGTGCTGCCTGCAAGTCACTGGGCTCCACGGTTGGAAAAGGAGGAGGTAGGTGGAGAGAGTGCAGTGCACTGAGACTCTGATTCTGACGTCACTGGTTGCTAGATGCTAGGCGGGGCGGCCCTAGCAACCAGTGCGGAACTTCAGGAAATCAGTTAGTAGGGTGCCCTGTGTCCTCTATTTCATTCCAGGACACTGTATTGTCCCGGAATGAAGGTGTCCGGGACCAGGGACACACATGTGAATTGCTGGTGCTGCTGCTGAATCAGTGGCATCACTAGGGTTGGCATCACCTGGTGCCATAAAACATGGTGTCACCCCCCCCTATTTTTGGGCCAGTAGCTCAGCTGGCAGCCCAGCGTTGGAGCTTGTTGGTGCACATTGCAGTGGTCGATAAGGCCTGCAGGCAGTATTAGGGCTAGAGGATAGCATGTTAGGCACTTCCTAATGGCTCAGTCCCTAGAAGCAGTAATGGATAATGGCCGACAGGCCCTCTTACCAGACCCAGCGAAACAACAACAGTGATCCCTCCAGCTGGAAGATCACTCACTCTGGGTCAGTAGTGTAGCATGTCTGTACCCTGGCAGTGGCTCAGTCTTTCTCTCTCTGGTGGCGCTGGCCAGCGTGGCTCTCTCTCTGGCTTCCGCCCAGCACACTCCTCTTTCTTTATCCTGTAGCACTCACTCCCTCAGCTTTTTTCCAGGCTGCAGTCTTTCAATCTCTCTCTCTCTCGATCAAGCTGTAGCCTCCTCCCTGTGGAAAATGGGGCCACCAATCTTTGGGACTACATGTCCCATGATGCTCTCCTCACCTTTCATTGGCCCTCCATTGTCCCACATGGGGATGGAACAGAGCGGCCAGGAAGCTGGGCGGGGAACCTGGTGAGAGCCGCCGTCTCTTCTCCCTGACAGGAGAAAGGGCGTCAAGTGGGGGAAACCTCTGACAGCCCGCAGCTCTCTTTTCCCCTACCACAGCACCGCCAAGTTTTCTTTTGGACTGAGTGGTGAAAAGAGCCCGCAGTCACAATATGCTGATGGGGGGTTTGACAGCACCTTAACCGCTTCAGCCCCGGAAGATTTTACCCCCTTCCTGACCAGAGCATTTTTTGCGATTCGGCACTGCGTCGCTTTAACTGACAATTGCGCGGTCGTGCGACGTGGCTCCCAAACAAAATTGACGTCCTTTTTTTCCCGCAAATAGAGCTTTCTTTTGGTGGTATTTTATCCCCTCTGCGATTTTTATTTTTTGCGCTGTAAACAAAATAAGAGCGACAATTTGGAAAAAAACGCATTATTTTTTACATATTGTTATAATAAATATCCCCCAAAAATATATAAAAAAAACATTTTTTTCCCTCAGTTTAGGCCGATCGTATTCTTCTACATATAGTTTGGTTAAAAAAAATCGCGATAAGCGTTTATTGATTGGTTTGCGCAAAAGTTATAGCATTTACTAAATAGGGGATAGTTTTATGGCATTTTTATTAATAATTTTTTTTTTTACTAGTAATGGCGGCGATCAGCGATTTTTATTGTGACTGCGTCATTATGGCAGACATGTCGGACATTTTTGACACATTTTTGGGACCATTGTCATTTATACAGCGATCAGTGCGATTAAAAATGCACTGATTACTGTGTAAATGACACTGGCAGTGAAGGGGTTAATCACTAGGGGGCGGGGAGGGGTTAAGTATGTCCTAGGGGAGTGATTTCTAACTGTGGGGGGATGGGCTGTGTGTGTGACGTCACTGATCTCTGCTCCGATGACAGGGAGCAGAGATCGAGTGACACTGTCACTAGGCAGAACAGGGGGATGCTGTTTACATTAGCATCTCCCTGTTCGTCCTCTCCGTGAGGCGATCGCGGGTATCTCGTGGCGATCGAGTCCGCGGGACCCGCGACCCGACTCACGGAGCTCCCGGCCGGCGTGTGCGCACGGCGCGTGCGCACGCCGCCGGCGGCGCGCACGCAATGGCACTTCGGGGAATTCAAATGGACGTACCTGTAAATCCATTTGCCCAGCCGTGCCATTCTGCCGACGTACATCGGCGTGTGCCAGTCGGGAACCGGTTAATGGTGTCACCCCACTGGCGGGCCTCCTGCACCCCCATAGCGACGCCACCATGCTGAATGTAACAGTGCCGATCCGATCCCTGATTCCGGGGGGGGGGGGCACTTGAACGCCCCTTGCCTCCCCTGCAAACGCCCATGCCTATACTGGCTATTTTCTGCTACAAATTACATAACAAAAAATAAAATACAGACATTGAAGGGATACTAGTTAGAAGCCCTATAAAATACTAAATGTTGTATTTTTATTTATCAATTATAACATTTATAAATAGACCACTTAGGCTTGGTTCACACTGCCGTGACCTGAAAGTCGTGCGACTTTGCCGGGCGACTTCCTGCTGATTTGCTGGCAACGTGAGTACTACTTGATGCGACTTTAAAGGAACTTTCAGGGAATGCCTGGGTAATCTTCCTGTAATGTTGTATCCAAATGACATCAATTTAGATGAGGATCTGACCTGGAGGCAACTTCAATTAAAGTCTATGGGCACAAGTCGGATAGAAGTTGCCTTGAAGTAGTACAGGAACCTTTTCTAAAGTCGGAGCAATGTCAGTAGTGCTAATTAAGACAGCCATCATTGACTTAACATGGAATTTCACATGTCACAGGACTTGGAGTCTCACAAGTCAGATCCCAAGTCGCGGCAGTGTGAACTGAGCCTAAGGCTGGGTTCACACAGGTCCAGCTAATTTTGTGTTAGTAGAAGTTTGGTGAGTGTTGATTCGCGCTTTTCATTTTGCGCTTTTCATTTAACGCTTTTCAGTTTGTGCTTTTCAGTTCATTTCTGAACGGTCATTCGTCAACCAGACATGTTGCGGAATCGGAGGAGATAACATGTTATTTATTATTGGCCTTGGAGTTATTGCTTTGACCCAAGTCCAGTCCATGAACAGGAGGAGGAGGAGTTCTTTGACCAAAAATTGGTTGCTTTATTAATCATTACCAATTATGTCATATGCCTTTGTTGCGGGAGCTCCAGGAGAATAATCCAGATGATTTTCGGAATTATCTCCAGATGACGGACCCCTGCTTTCACCAACTCTTGGCATTGTTGACCCCCTATATTAAAAAGCAGGTTGAATAATAATGATTGGATTTGGTATATTTTCTATATTTTTGGATGCATAGAATGCACTTTTATGTTAAGCTTTATTGGCAGATAGCATGTCTAATTTTATTTGTTTTCTTTTTTTAATGCACAATAAAAGAATTGTGTAGAATAATATTTGGCTATGTGTTTTACTTCAAATGACAGTTTGGGAGTAGGCAGTTACATTTAAAAAAATACAATGTAAAATTGACAAGGGACACCAACAAAGTTGTATCTTTGATCCTAAAAACTACGGGATAATGGTGCTGTGGTAACTTGCCCAAAAAAAAAAAAACAAGCATAATAATGTTGTTCTTGATATCACTAGAAAAAAAGCCTTTGAAAATGTGTTTGCAATAACTCCATTAGTACCACCAGTAAAGCAGCTTCATTATTATCCAATTAAAGAAGAAGAGAATTGTGCGCTGCATTTCGAGATGTCATAATTTGCCACGTCACAAATGTACAAATGTTAATTCTCCATTAAGAACGCTAGTTTACAAGACTGACCTCTTCTGGCTCGTCCTTGCTTCTGAGCATGCGTGTTTGTACTTTGGACTTTTGTCCGAAAGAATTGTGTACACATGCGCGGAAAATCCAAAAACAGACATTTGTCTGCGGAAAATTTTAAAATCTGCCATCCAACATTTGTCCATGGAAAATCAGAAAATTGTCTGAAGGAGCGTACAAACGGTCGGATTTTCCGCCAACAGCTTGTCCTCACACAATTCCTGTTGGACAAATACGAACGTGTGTACAAGGCTATAGGCCTTATGCACACTGGATGTTTTTACAGCTGCTGTTTTTGGCTTCAGGCATTTTTTTCTGCAGCCAATAAACTCCCCAGCATGTTATCCTGTGTGTCCATGCACATATAGGCTTTTATTAGCGTTTTTTGAAAGGGGTGTTTTCTGGCTGAAAAAACCCCCGGAATTAGTGGGGAAGTGAAGAAGAGGGAGAAATTAGTTATTCAACTGTAAAAACGCTCTAACTTTGAAAAACACCACTGCAAAATGCTGCAAAACTCATGACTGCTGAGAAGCATAGGCTCATTTATGACCAACTAATAAACCAATACCTTGCCCCCCCAAAAAGACACGGAAGCTGATTAAGTTAGAAATAGGGCATTGCCACAGCTTTATTAAACTTTTCAAATGTACCAAACAACAATGCCAGGCACAGTATACCATGAGCACCCATAAAACATAAACTCACATAGTCTAAGAGGCCTGTCCTTACCATCAGTGCCAGACCCTTGAGGGGGAGCACAAAAGTCACCTGAAGACATTGCGAGCACTTAAGTCACCTATAGGTTTCTGCTATATACCTGAGCATTACCAGACTTATACCTTATATGAACTGTTATTTATTTCATCTATATGAGGACTGATTCCTTATCATGTATATGGGTGTATATATGCCTTTGAAGTGTGGTTTAACCTTTACGGACTGTGCTACATGCCCATAATTTGGTTATCATACCTGTGACCCTTTGATACATTTTTTTTTTCTTTTTTTTTTTGGATGTGTTTCACTTGTGTATATTTGATTTTTTATTTTTCATTTTGATAGCTGGATGCAATATTACTAGGATTATCACTTATATTAGTTGCACTGTGTGTATCACCTGTCATGCACTTGTGGTATGTAGTTGCTAGGATGTACATGCCACTCATTTAGTCTACAGGCTTGCACATATATAGATACTAGGTACTTTTGGATTGTGCCTTGCAGTCACCACCTGCACTGCAGTTCACTTACACATTTTATAGAGTGTATGTCTTTTTATCATCACACCTATATACACCTCACAGGAATACCTATACATGAGGTATTGACATTTTATCTTAGGTTGGGGTTTCAGGAGATGTGCGCCGGTGAGGCTTTTATATCTATGGTGCAGTCCTCTGACTCCCCCCATACACACCTGTGGGCCCTTGGCTATAAGGTAGCGCCACACACCCATTTATTTGCTTGTTTTTTTCATTAAAGTTCCCCTAGGGGAACCTTATTAGGGGAGGCAGCAACCTTCCTCTCCTACCCTCATCCTAAGCACGGTTGATCTCCTTATAACGTGAAGGCCTTAGACTGACCCCAGAATTTACCAAACAATAATGTCAGTCACAGTATACCGTGGACACCCATAAACATAAATTCACATAGTCTAAGAGGCCTGTCCTTACCATCAGTGCCAGACAGGCATTAGACTGACCCCAGAATTTAACTTGAGGGCATAGCCCATAAAGCAACATCAATTGCTGGCAAGGTCAAAACCATCACTCGCAAGTCAGTGGTACACTGATGAGCGCCCCACCACAGCCAGCACCTGCTTGACACCAGATTGTAGGCCGGGATTAACATATTTAGGTCAATCATTTAAATGAACCCCATTAGTTCTAAATAAATACTGTTATCTCCCTTAAGACCCCAGTGGCGGACAACAATGCCACCAAATCTGTGGACAAATTTGAAAACCTAGGCATTCCACTTAGTGGCAAAACAGCTCCAAACAAGAACTAGAAACAAGAACAAAGTATGTGCAATGTACAATGTTGGACCAAACAATAGATTGGTAAAACTGGCACAACATGGAGCAATAACATGCTTAATAGAGGAGATTGAATCTACAGGCCGATAATGCCCTCACCTTTGTAACCCCCCCTCCCCCCCATATGCTCACCTTAGTACCCCCAAACCTCCTCATCTGCTCACCTCTGTATTCCAAACCCTCCCATCTGCTCACCTCTGAACTGTCAAATCCCCCCGCGCCCCTCATCTGCTCACCTCTTTACCCCAAACCCCCCGCTCTGCTTACCTCTGTACCCCAAAACCTCTCTTTCTGCGTACCTCTGTACCCCAAACCCTCTCTCTGCTTACCTCTGCTAATCCCCCTGTTGACCAACCTTTGTACCTCACTCTCTCTGCTAACCTCTGCAAGCCTGCCCCCACTGCCCCACACACACATACCTTTACACTGGCACCGGGTGCTCTCATGTAAGGGGAGGCGGAGAGCTCAGGATTCAAAAAGCCGCCTCCCCTTTCCACTGCTGTACACTGCCCTGTGCAACCAAATTCTTGTTTTGCTGATGTACAGTTCAGCGGAGCCGGATCTTGGTCAGATTCGACAGCCTTTTTAACCAAGATGCCGCGGCATGAGGACCTTAGGCAGTATCCTGGTTGAGAAAGTCTGCAGTAAGGTATAAAAGAGAAATAAGATGATTCGTTCTTACGGTGTTCAGGTTGGATGGAGGTGGATCTATCAGAATCTATGAATCATAACAAATGAATCTGAAATAAATTTTATTTCATTCGTTACTTTCGGATGCAAGCAACTCCAGTCAATATCATCCAAGCAGCTCATTCCATTTTTCTTTGTGGGTTGGACTAGCTGTGATGATTTAGAGAACATAAGTAATCTCCCAACATAGCGAATTACCGTGTTAAAACGAATATAGCCAATCTTCAGAAATAACTTTTGAAAATACGAAGATTTGGAGCAACGAATATTCAAAATGAATCTGAATATACAAAAAAAATTCCAAAAACAAATCAATCTAACATAATGAATATGACAAAACAAAATGATTTACTTAACAAATGCATTTAAAACAAAACAAATTTTTCTGTTGTGCATATCTCTAAAGAATACCTACCACGTTGCCCGAACACTGCTTGGTTCAGTAGAAATCTTCCTGCAAAGTTCACAAGGAAATCAGTACTTCCAGTGTTTTGATTTCTTAGGCCCCCTAGAGCTCTCACTGGTTCCTTTGACTAAGCTTTATGCATTACAGCATACAGTAGTGACTTGGAGGTCAACAGGAGGGTCTGTGTAGAGCCCAGGAGATCAACACTCCTGGAAGTGCTGGTTTCCTTGTGGACTTTGAAGAAAAATTGTAGACAGGTAAAGGTTGAAAGGACATGGTTAAATATTTTCCCGGGTTTTTCTGCCGGTGGGCTTTGCTGGGCCCAAGCCGCTGGTTCTGTGTGTTGTAAAAGGAACACGGGGTTCACACCCAGAGAGCTCCGGGGGAGATGTGCTTCTTGTCGCCGGAACCTGATTGGCCAGTACCATGCCGGGATCGGAATTCCCACTGTTAGGGGACACTGCTGGGACTTGCAGTGCTCTTTGAAGAAACCTATTGTGGATTCTACAAAGTACCGACTTTCATCCTGTGCAGGTATGCTGGGGCAGCCACAAGCCTGAAGTTAGGGACTAGGGATGTAGGAAAAGACTGAACTTTCTGTTAAACTATTATATTGTGAATGTCATCATGCCAAATTACATTATTTAAGTAAATCTCTTGAAACTTTGCCTTTGCCTGGTCTGAAGTTACAAAAGGGGTGTAATGCAAATAAACGGCAGACATACAGCTCAGGTCACTATACACATTGGGGTATGAAGATAATGGTGCGAGCATTGATGCAGTGTGACAAGTTGTTACCAAGGATAAAGAAGGTTTCTTTAGCAGCCTGTCGTAGGTATGTAGATAAGAGATAGCCTCTTGCAGCGAGGGAGATGTTGTTGACACTCTGCAGCGATCCATCCTATAGAAACGGGAGCATATCTGCACCGCCGGGGCACTCAGCCTGTACGCAGGTACAGAATAGCAAGAGTTCAGTGAAGTATACGAATAAAATAAAATACACATGGCCGGTGTAAGGAGGAGTGGCCGACTAGGGGAGGAGTAGGCGGGATTAATACCGTAAAGACGGACTGTGGCGGAGTCTGTGTTGGTGTTTGGAGAGGTGCGGAGGGAGGACGGTGGACGTCTTGTACATAAATAGTGTGACTCGGGGCTGGCAGACACAGCATGGCGGTTTGGAGATATGTTTGAGAACTTCTTGCCAGTCTGATGTGGTTGGCCATGCGTTTGAAGCCTGTCTTTTGAAGGTTGAATCTCTTCATCCTGTTCTGGGCTGGAGGACTCCCCTATCAACCCTCTGGGAGCGTAGAATATGATTGGGGTGTTTCCCCACAATTTTGCGCTGTTGACTCAATACCTACCAGTATATGAGTCCACAGCTTTGTGGTGGTGGATCACACAATGGTGAAGCCTGATCACATTGTTCCCCTTCACAGGTGATCCTTACCCGATTCATGGGATTTTGGACTATCACACATCTTTTTCATTTTTTTGATTCACTTATAAACTTTACTTGGAATTCTGGATCTTATCACGTTATTTGTTCATTTTGGATGTGTCAAGTTTTTTTTCATATTCCAGTTTTGATTTATATTTGAAGATATATTTTTGCATTCTGGATTGGGTATTATATTAGAGATATCACATTTAACAGACACATTGTATATTTTGAGGATTTTCACTGTACAAATTGTTTACCAAGAATTCATTTTAATCTAAGGTCTCATATTGCTTTTTGCACATATCACTTTAAGCGCTGCACCATTGTTTATTTTATGTTTTCTGCACTATATGTCTAGTGAAGTGCCAGCAGCTACCTATAGTCTCTGAGTACAGTTTTTATTCTTACCATCAAAGTACACTCATGGAGTCCGCGCTAGGTGCATGGCAGAACCCCATACCATTACTGTGAGTGAGGTAGCGGTGATACGCTGGACAGGTGGGGAGGGCAAGGGCTCTGTGTGTCCCTCTGGATTGCACAAGTAACTGTGGTGGCGCTTAGTACATGGAGAGAATTTATTCCAGTTCAGTTATCTGTTCCAGTCAATGTACCCCATGTGTAATGCAGTGACCCTATCTAAAGTGCCTAGCATAGCACAGAAGAACCCACCCCAGGGGAGGCCTCTCATGTGACCCTTGCTTGGCACCCAACGAGGAGGGAAACATGGAGGACTTAATGACCAACCACAGCACCCTATACGTTCTGCTGATTTTGTACTGAACTGCAGCCCAGGTAGTGGAAAACTATTCCTCTTCTTATTTTTCAGGTACACATTTTTCTTAAAAGTTGCAGACCATGAGAGGATCACTGTAAATGACATGAGAGGATCACTGTAAATGAGACTTTATTTACGAATTAGCACTCTTTTTATTAAACAAGGCCAACGGTGTTTAATGCTAATACTAAGTTATGCCTCTGTGAATCTCTGACTTCTGTGAAGGTTATTTTTGTCTGCTAGAGTTTAATCCCCTCAAGAAGAAAGGAGAGCATAAAATATCTGCTAATGATTACAGTACTTCAACTGCCAAAAATCCCACATATGTTGCTGCCCTCAACAAAGTCAGCCTCGACTCTTGCAGAGACTTTCAAATGTAGGCCACTTTGCATGAAGAAGCAGAAACAAAGAGCTATCTTTTCATTCAACATTATTATAAGACTTTTCTGTGCTTAAAAAATTTGAATATTTCTTTGCAGCGTAACTGCAAAAATAAGACCTCTAGAAAAAGAAGCAGGTAAACCACAGGTCACCACACAGACAATATACCATCTGTGTGGTGACCTGTGGTGTCCCTGTTTCGGTTTATAGAACTGCTGTATTAGATTTCACACAGCTATACCTGAATGTAAAACCTGCTATTTTTGCTGCATTTCACAATGTGGGTGTAGCAGAATCTCTAACCTCTTCCAGTCTAATGAGAACCTTTGAGGCCACAGACCGCTGACATCCTTCAATATGTAGTGGGTTGAGAGGCATAGTGGGTGCAAAGGTGGTAAAAGTCATTGGCCACCAGACATCTCTTGGATGCAAAAGAGGTTTTATTTCTAACAGTCCTTTTTATATTTTGAAGGGAAAGAGGGTTAGGGCCAGGACACCCTTAAGTAGTTGCAATTTCAATAGGCAGACCCCGAGACTTCAATAGGAGGACAGCCGTACTAGGAAAGGCCCCAGCAAGGTGCTACTCCTGCACATGCAGGTCTGCTGTCTCCTATGGCAACAGTATTTAACAGTTCCTAACGCAAAGTTTAACAGTTCTCTCAGCTTCACTACAATGTCCACTTGTAGTTCTTCAGCCCCTTGAGCTCCTAGTCTCTCACTGGACTCCCTGATTCACTGACTCTGAATCCCATGAGCTCCTCAAGGCTTTTGCGGTGGTATCTCCCTTAAGCGTCACCCATGCTTCCCTGCTGGGTCCCTAGCTTGGCACGCCAGATACCTTTCAAGATTCACCCCTGCTTACCTGCTCAGTCCCTGGCTTGACACACAAGGCTGCTCTGCAAGCATCATCTCCGTTGGTTGGGTCCTTGACTGCCGCCTAAAGTTTCCTGATTCTCCACCGTGCCCGTTTGGTGAGAATGTTGCTCCGGTACTTGCTTCAGTTACTCACTGTGGTCCCTGGTAAAGGTGGTTGGTCCCTTAGTGGCGAAAGCTTCCCTTCTACCTCTGACCACAACAGGTTCTCCAACTGGCAGAACCGTTACTTTTGGTTGGACTTCAAGTCGCAGCACCAACCCTGTGCTGCCCTCTTACTTCTGGATAGGTCCTCACACAGCCTGACAACCAGATTCCCCCGGGATAGGCCCAATCTCCAGCCTAGCAGCACGTCCACCCAGACGGCAGTCCGGGTGGCACAGAACCTAGATCACCTGACTCCACCCGAATATATAGGTTCTCCCAGCAGGCTAGGAGATTCAAGAAAACCCCTGCCCATTGGCTAAGATATCCCATATACCCATAACTTGATCTTGAAATGTCCTTCTCACATCTAATGCCATCAAGTGCCCGGCCACCTACTGGCAGAAGAGAAAAGTACAACAAGGCCACACTTAGGGATAAATCAATGGATCTCTAACAACTATCTACAGTAGCTACTCCTGACAAGGAATTTGGCGAGGAGCTCCCTGACTAAACCCCAGGGCGCTACATGGGCAACAAATGAAAACCACAAAAAAATGTGACTTGGTCCCAATCACACTAACAAGCGGGTGATTACCTCCAGGGGAATTAACTAACGAATTGCAGAATCAGCCAAAAAAGCCACAGCTGCATGACTAAGCTGTAAACTCCCTGGCAAATCTGACATTCACAATAATTAGTCAGTCAGCAGCATAAGAGCCTTCCTTGTCTTCTATCTGAGAAGACGAGGTATTATTTACTGCGTCTTTAGAACATATTTTCCTCACGGTGAAGATCATACACCTGCTTTCTGCACTTATGCTCATGGATCACTAAATGGCAGACCGCGGTCTGAACCTGGACCAAGTGATAGTCCTGTCTGGACCGTGGCCTCCACGTATCAGCTGTGTGAGCTCTCCCGAGTCTCCCGCCCGGCCGCAGCTGTCATGCTCACAGCAGGCGGGGGCGGGTGATGCTGCAGATCTGGAGTCTTTTCAAATTAACAGGCAGGTAATCACCCGCTTGTTAACATAGTAGATTGGGCAGCTCCCGCCCTCTATCCCGATCTGCAGCTCCTCCTGTCTGCTGTGAGGATGACAGAGAAACTCAGGAGAGCTCACACGGCTCACTGTGCCTCTACCCTGCCGACAATGCAGGGGAGGCATGCATTGAAAGGAGCACTGTGATGTGGAGGGGTAGCACTGAGATGTGGAGGGGCAGCACTATGATGTGGAGGGGCAGCATTGTGATGTGGAGGGGCAGCATTATAATGTGGAGGGGCAGCACTGTGATGTGGAGGAGCAGCATTGTGATGTAAGGGGGACATAAAGAGGCACTGTGTTATAAAGATGCACTGTAATGTGAAGTGCACTGCAACGTAAAGGGCACTCCAATGTAAAGGGGGACATTTTACTGATTGGACCTCTGTAAATTTTAATTCAAGATTCCTGATCTAGCTGCTAAGGGGAATATTTATGTTTGTGGACAACAAAGAATTGCCATGTTTCACTCAAGCAGTGATGCACAGAGAAAGAAGGGAGCTTTGCAAATATATTACATGTCTGAACTATTCTGCATCTCATAGACTGACTGAGCCAAGTCGATCATAAATACAGTTTTCAGAGAAGGTTGTGTAGCCTCGTAAATTTGAGAAAGAGAAGCACTAAATTGCCACGTCCGTAAATTAGGGAGAAAAAAGGGCGAGTGCTACCAAAAGGTCGGACTTTGTAGGCCAGGAAACAATGGAGAGATGCCAAAAAATATTCTTCATCACATTTATTGAAAAATACAAAAGATAAACATAATATTTAAAAGGAGGATAAAAACATGGTATCCATGCGTATGTTACAGTTTTTACAGTGAGCCCTTGTGCGTCTATTTCGCCGTTAGGCTTCTTCAGGACACGACCAAGGTTCAAAGGCGTAACACGTAAGAGACAAAAGAACGAATCTCACTCTCTTAGATTGAAAAATGCTTAGAAGACCTATAATGGGAAGTGCAGGAATATGTAGAGCTCAAGTAGGCAGGAAAATTGTTCCCAAAAGTATGAATAGTGACGTTTCCGGTTTGAACAGGGGCAGGAGAACAGGGGCAGGAGAGACCTTAAATCCAAAAATGTAGGGAGCCAGCAAAGTAATAGTATATAAGGTCCAGTATATATACAGGGAACAAACCCTAAATAGGACTGAGCAATGCTAGTGGCGGATAGAGCCTAAACTAGCATGCTAGACATGGAGATAAGGCATACGAACGTGCCCCTGGGAGACAGCCGAGTGCTGTACAGTACACTTGTGTAGCCTCCTTGTCCTAAACAGGGTCTACTATATCAATCTAGTTTGTGGTTGGGCTGTAGTTAGCTCAGACTAATTGTATCGTTTTTTCCATCAGGTTTTCCCTAAGCTTAAATTTGGCTTGGGATTTCTCACTAGTAGATGTCACTGGTATCACTGGTCAAAGTATGAGATATCACAAACAAAACTAAGCAATGAATATTTATATTTTCTTCAGCCACTCCAATAGGAGGTTTATGCCACTGGTGCATGCTAGGGGGGTATACATTTTTGTAACAGGCCATGTGCTCGCTCTCCTCCCCTGGGCTGAGGCCTAGGGAAGTGCTGCTGGATGGGGCTCTGCTATGAGGCCCAATAGCCTGTTTTAGGGCCTTATGCCACATACACACGATCGGAAATTCAGCCAGCAAAAGACAGATGAGAGCTTTTGGTCAGAAAATGCGACCGTGTGTATGCTCCATCGGACTTTTTCTGGCCGAATTTCCACCAGCAAAAGATTGAGAGCATGTTCTCAATTTTTCAGACGGAAAAAGTTTCTATCGGAAATTCTGTTCATGTGTATGCAATTCATGTGTATGCAAAAAACCACGCATGCTCAGAATCAAGTACGAGATGGAGCCGCTCAGTCTGGTAAAACGACCGTTCGTAATGGAGATGGCACATTCGTCACACTGCAAATTTTTAAATCTTTCAATGCAGCGCATTCTCTTCTTCTTTATAATGCTAGAAGAATTAAGTAGTTTTGCTGCTCATATTCACACAGAGTTCTCACAAACTGATTTCTTTATTATTTCTCGTGATCTCTTGAATAATCTTTTTTGTTTTTCAAGCCAGATCTCCCTAATAATGTTTATAATGAATTTTTATAGTCATTTTTTTTTAATCAAGATCTCCTGTTGTTTTTTTTTTTTTTAATAATTTTATAGTGATCTCCTTTTTTTTTTTTTAATCAAGGTCTCCTGTTGTATTTTTTGTTTTTAAATTATTTTATAGTCATCTCCATATTTAAATTTTTTTGTATGTCACGTTTCCACACCATTATTATCTTGTATTTGTAAACCTCAAGGAGGTTGCTTGGTGTCCCTTGTTAATTAGACATTGTATTTTTTAAATGTACCTGCCTACTCACAAAAAACTGTCCTATTTGAAGAAAAACACATCGGCAAGTATTTTCATAACCAAAAATCGCCATTTATTCTGGCTCATAATAACAAAATAATAGACATGTACACACTGAAATATTTTGTTTTTGGAATTTCGTTTTCGTCTGAAAAATAAATTTATTTAGTTACTCCCGAAATTCGTTTTTATTCATTTAGTTTTTCATTAAAAATTGCATTAGTCCGAAAATCCAAATTAATTAAGGTCGAATCATTGAAGGCTTATGGTGTCTGTCGAATGTTCAAAGAAGATTCAACGGAGCAGCTAAACTGTACGACACCGCAATCATACATTTCCGGTCGAATTTTCTGCCTACTAGCTGTAGTAGAATTCTACTGTTGTATGACTAGTAATAATTATATTTATTAATTATTTTACTAGTCAACCAACATTAGAATTTTCCTATAGCCTACGGGCGGGTGCATTTGACCGGAAATGTACGATTGTAAACTTTCGACAGACGCCATAAGCCAAAGATTCGACGTTTGTATGTTTTATGTTGCTTTGTCGAATCTTCGTCGCTCATGTTGAATGGTCTACTCTACCCCAACAGTCAGCCAACTTTCACATTCGTTTCTCAATCTCCAAGTGCAATGGCGGGCGCAACATCTGACCTTGTGTCAGATATTGATATGGCATTATAATATAGAATCTATAATAATAAATCCCCCCTCACAACACGGGCAGCCTCTGAGGCTAGCATAACACTAGCAACACTAGTATCACTATCAAGTTCACAACACTAACACTATAGCAGCATATTATTATGAAAAAGTTAAGTTGAACTGTAGCTTGCTTCACTATTGTTCTGCTGCTGAGCTTATGCTTAATTGCTAAATAATTCAGGTTCTCTGACAAACGGACCAGATAAGATTGACTGTCTTCTGATTCAGCGTGTGTGTTTCTCTCTGCTAGCAAATCGTAAGTGAAAGTAAGTTGGTCGTTGTACTTAGTTCTAGCTATTTTACTGCCCCTCCTCTTTGGTTACAATCGGCCAATAACATTCATCATCATCATTATTTTTATTTTACTTCCCCCACCCAATTCCAGCAGCGATCTTTTCTTTCTATGTCGAATTTTTTCTCTCTATGTCGAATCTTTTCTCTCTATGTGCAATAATCTTGGACTAATAGAGTTAAGGTTAGGCACATTCGACTACAGGTTCGATAGACACAGATTGTTATTGTCATCATCATGACGAATCTCCTATCTATATCGAACTGTTGTCACAACGAAAACGAAAATAAAGCATTTTTTTATGTCGGATCTTTCCGTTTTCGTATTCTGCGCTTTCGTTATCGTTTGTTAAAACGATAACAAAAATACCTGAAATTTGGACGAAAATGCATTAGGACGAAAACTAATGCACATGTCTACAAAATAATGAGGGAAGGCAACGCTGGAGAAACAGCTGGAATTTGTGAAGCCTTTGGCCCCAGGGCAGACATCAACTCTGTGGTTAAAAAAATTGGGAGCTTGAGAAGTCCATATAGAAGGGCGCACAATCTGGTCCAGGACTCCCAGAGATCAGGAACAGCAGCAGATGACATGTATGTACCCAGGCTGTGGTACTACAACAGTCTGCGTGTTCTGTCAGACCAGACTGAACCCAGGCAATCACTTTCTTGTCTTCCATGCAACCTTCCCTCCACGCTGCCCTGCAGCCTTACCTGCAGCCTTCCCTGCAACCTTTCCTGCAGGCTGTGGCTCTGGAGGTGGACTTGTGGCAGGAGGAGGAGGATGGGCGAGCATACATAAGTGGACGTCATCCATCATTTGGCCACTCAACCCCTTATTGATGGCCTCAAAAATGATTTTCTCGCATTTGCGGCGTTGGCCCTCCTCCATTCTCTGCAAATTTGAGGCTATATAGATGCCATAGGCCTCTACAGCGTTGAGGGGGGCTTTTAGGGTGTCATTAGCCTCCTTAATGAAGACAAGTGCTGCCTCTTCCACGTTGCTCCCCTTCCTGGGCCTTTTGGTTCGAAGGCAGAGGGGAGGGACCTGGGATTGGGTGAGGCTGGGCCCCACCACCTCCTGTCTGACACTAACCCCCACCTCCTGGCTGACACTAACCCCTGCCTCCTCCTGTGTGCCACATTCCAGAGCCTCGTCCTGGCTGAGGTCTTCCTGTGTATGAAAAAGGGACATAGTTTTAGTTTTTGGTTCATCAATCACACACAATTTTCAGCTCATGACTGTTGCAAATTGAATGTTAATAAATATAAAAGACTATCATTCTGACCCCAGCATTTTTCATTCTTGTCACAACCATTTTTGGCCCCTACTGTCTATTGATATGTAAAATACTTTTTGTTAAATCATTCATTTGTTAGCAATAATAACATCTAGTTAACAACAATCATTTTCCCACAAAAAATATTTTTAAAAATACTATACCTGGCTCCATCGGGGCTCCTCAATTTCTTCCAGGATGGAAGGCCTAGGTTGGTCCTCGGAAGCCTCAGCTGGGGTTGAGGGAAGGGTGGATGGAAGGAGGGCCTGAAGAGTTGAAAGTGATTCCCTGGTTTCAATCTGGTCTTCTAGAAAACGAATCCTGTTGTAGTACCACAGACTGGGTACATACACATCTTCTGCTGCTGCTCCTGATTTCAGGGACTTCTAGACCTTCTGTAGCTCCTTCCTATGCATGCTTCTCAAGCTACCAATTTTCTTATCTAGAATATTCCCCGCCCCGTCTCTTTCGTCGCAGTGGAGGAGAGGAACATGGCGGAGACACAGCAGGTGCATAACAGCAGTAACGATGAGGAGGAAAGCCCGGAGCCAGAAACGTCCCGATCCAGTAGGAGATTTAAGGCCTCAAATATGTCCTTTGTAGAGATGGTGGAGATGGTGAACATATTGAAGAGGGAATTATGGAATTATGGACCATACATCAACCCCAATGAGAGAAAGGCCAAGATTATGACTAAAGTTGTGAAGAGTTTGTACAGGAATTTTAGGGTACGACGATCCAAGGAGCAATTGAGGAAATGCTGGTCAGACCTGAAATTGAGGGAGCAGGATCAGTACAGAAAGATCAAGAAGGTGCTTCTAAAAAGTAAGTAGTTGTCGTGTGTTCTTATTATTACTTGCATGCTGCTCCATGTGCTTTTCTTTACTGTTGGACAGTTTAAAATGGCTACTTTCATATTCGTGGGCACAGTAATCGATTGTAGTAAACATTGTTTGTTTGCCAACTAAATACAATGTTTTTTCCAGATACAGGGTTAACTACATTTGGCCATGATAATTTGTCTAAAAAGAAGTTTAGGACATTGTTGTCTAGATATGTTTGAAACTAGAATGAATTGCAAACTTGATTCAGTGTAATGTAAGGAGAGGACACTCAGCAGCTGTTTACACATCTGGACTCAGGAGCACTAGTGTGGGACACAAGAACAAACTTTTTAGGGTGTCCCACACAGGTGCTCCAGTGGATACTAGGGGTGTCTCCATGTGTGAAACTTGTCCAGAAAAGGTAAGTATTCCAGCTTTGGTAAGGGAAAAAATCATGTCTTTTTTTCCCTGCCAACTCTGCCAAAACAGACAATTGTACCCCACTTTCAAGCAATGTTTCATATTCCTATTTCTGGCCTCAAATATCGGTGTGCTAAGTATACCTTTTGTTTAATTCTCATAGGGGAGAAAAGACTCGGAACATCAGAGGACACCAAGGACCCCCCACCTTCTGAAGAAGGGGAACAGAGGTCACAACCCGAGGATGTGGAGGAAGGAGAGGTGGTGGTGATTGTCACCACAACAGGTGAGTGTCTGAAACCACAGATTTAGGTAATAGATGTATGCCAGCATATTTTTAATATTTGGTGTGTATTTTGTTTTAGGTGATGTGCAGGTTGTGGAAGAACAATCACATCATTTCACCAGTGACAGTGCCCAAAGGCTTATCTAGGACATCATGTTTTAGACTTTATAAAGCAAAAAACAAATGAGATAGAACAAAAACTGAAGAACATGATTGATGTACTAGAAAGAATATAAATACCCAAAAAATGGCACCATTTTTGATATTTGCGGACAAATTTTTTACACATTTTAAAAGCCAAATTTTGAAGATGCACACAGTGGGGTTGATTTACTAAAGGCAAATAGACTGTGCACCTTTCAAAGTGCAGTTGCCCTCTGCAATTGCAGTTGCTCCAGAGCTTAGTAAATGAGGTAAGGCTTCACTTTGCAAAGAGTACCCAATCATGTGCACAAAAAAAACCCCAGCATTTTTGCTTGCACATGATCGGATGATGGAAGTCAGCAGAGTTTCTACTCATTTACTAAGCTCTGGAGCACTTGCAGCGTGCAACTGCATTTTGCAAAGTGCACAGTCTTTTTGCCCTTAGTAAATCAACCCCAGTGTGTTAACATGTGCTATCTGCCATCAGGGGATATCAATGTATGCATTTTGTGGCTGCAACCCCTTCCAGGAAACTCAAGTAGGTGTGAGGAAATGGTTGCATCCCCAAAACACGTCCATTGATCCCCCATGATGGGAGATAGCACATGTTGACATTAGGCATGGAATCAGGAGGAAAATCCCCATTTTGACTCCCAATTTGTGTGCATCTTCAAAATTTGGCTTTTACAGGAGTGACATCACCCCATCTGATGAAGGCAAGATCAACACATTTTGAACACTATTATGTCTGATATTGCCTTCAGTTTTTCAGTGTTGAACTTTGTAAGTTCCAGAGTTGTGTATGTTATGTTTTGAAACATGCCTGTCTATGTACCCTAAAAAAAAGTACCTAAAACTTTATGAAACCAAGAATTTGGGTTTTGAACCAAAATATGTTTTACAATGCACATGTGCATTAGCACGGAATAAAAGGTTTTATACTCAACAATGTGTGGCTTCTTCTTTCAATGATCAATACCAGTTTTTGTGTTAAGTTAGTGTTTACAGTGGCAATGGGTGTTATTTAATAATGGAAAAACCACTTGACACTACAAGTGCCCTAGGAGAACCTAGGAGACAGCAAAAATAAACCCAAGCACTAAATGAAAATCAAGATTTTATCTGATAAAAGAGAAAATGTATTCAAAATTTGCTGGCATAGCAATGGCCCTCCTACCCGTAAAATATTCGACTTATTTTTCTCGCACTTCACGGGCGCTTTGGGGGGGCAAGCCAGGACAGCTTCCAGGGCCGTCATTGTTTCCTGAAGTACGGCCTCAGGCCCAACTGAGGCAACATAATTAGAAATATTGCGTTTCAAAAAGTTATGCAGGATGCAGCAACATAAAATTATGTGATTTAGTTTGTACTCCGCCATATTTATGGCTGTTTGAAATAGGTGGAACCGGCTGGCCAGTATCCCAAACGCATTCTCCACGACTCTTCTGGCTCTGGCGAGCCGGTAATTAAAAACCCTCTTCTCAGGGGTGAGGGTCCTCTGGGGGAATGGCCTCATCACATGGTCACCCAGACCAAATGCCTCATCTGCGATGAAGACAAATGGCAGTCCTTCCAGGTTCTCCTCCGGAGGTGGCAATTCCAAGCCACCACTCTCGAGACGTTGATAGAACATGGTCCGGGCAAAGACTCCACCATCCGACATCCGGTCATTCCTCCCCACGTCCACATACAGAAACTCATATGTCGCCGACACCACTGCCATCAACACAATACTATTAAACACCTTGTAATTGTAATAGTATGACCCCCGAATGAGGTAGTGGGACGATGTGGACGTGCTTCCCATTGATTGCCCTTCTGCAGTTACGAAAGTCCCACCGCTGGGCAAATTGGGAAGACACAGGGGTTGATTTACTAAAGGCCA
This sequence comes from Aquarana catesbeiana, assembly GCF_042186555.1. NCBI lineage: Eukaryota > Metazoa > Chordata > Amphibia > Anura > Ranidae > Aquarana > Aquarana catesbeiana. Next base: position 350,830,926 of record NC_133324.1, on the reverse strand, counting down.
ATAGACTGTGCACCTTGGAAAGTGCAATTGCACTCTGCAAGTGCAGTTGCTCCAGAGTTTAGTAAATGAGGTAAAGCTTCACTTTGCAAAGAATACCCAATCACATGCAAGGAAAATAAAAAAAACAGCATTTTTGCTTGCACGATTGGTTGATGAAAGTCAGCTGAGCCTCTGTTCATTTACTAAACTTTGGAGCAACTGCTCTTGCCGTGTGCAACTGCACTTTCCAAAGTGCACAGTCTTTTTGCCTTTAGTAAATCAACCCACAGTCTGCCATTCCTGTGGCGTTGAAGGAAACTGTGGAGTAAAACAAGAAAAAAAAATTAGTAATTTTGCGCATAAACATTGCAAACAGATTAGACACAAACATTCTTGGCCAACATCAGTATAACATTTATTTTAACGAGTATTTAAAGGCAAAAATATAAGGCCCACTTTTCAGATTCCTCACCCCCTCTGATGGCCCATTGTAAAAATGTTATGGGGGGGGATGTTTGGGACAGGTAACCCTCTCCACTTCATTGGAGCTGAATGCATAAATAATGTGTGTTACCTTGGCCAGCCCCTCCTTACTTACACTATTGGCAGACCACTGGACAGGTAAGAAGTGTCATAATACAAAAATATGGATACACACTGTACAAATGGAAGCACATTTTTACATTCTGCAATTACCTATCAAGATAATAGGAGAAAAAAACTTAATTTGTAAATATGACCACAAAAGAGGTAGCTATAGTGTGTATGGGTTTCGCAAAGTCAACAGATAGAGGATTGGTATCGGTTGACTTATCTCGGGGGAGGGAGGGTTCCAAATGATTTTGGCCCCCCCCAAAAAAAGCCTCTTTCACTATGCACGAATTTAAGGACACAAATAACATTTGGACATATTTTAGGGGATGTTTAGGGTAAAGTACTACAATGGAACCGACAATTCTTGGTCCATGAACTCCTCCTCGCCCTGTTCATGGACTGGGCTTGTGTCAAAGCTAGAAGCCCAACACCAAGCCCCTGCACAGCTCGAACTCTATGACGAGCACGTACCCGCAACATGGCTTCAAAACGGTCAGCTGGTCAGAACGAACTAAACAAAACACACTGAAGAACAGCAAGGTCTATGAAGAGCGAGCTGAAAATGAGTAATGAGCGGACAAGAACGCATTGAAAAACAGATAGGAACTGACTACACGCACTGAAAACCAGATACAAACCCACAAGCACAAACTGAACAGCAGTAAAACGATCTGAAAAAGCAGGAGTCTGAAAAGCAGAAATTGTCTCTCACCAAACTTCTACTAACACGAGATAAACACGAGATTAGCAGAAGGAGCCCAAAGGGTGGCACACTGCCTATTTAACTTCCCTTTTCTAGTCCCGTCGTATGTGTTGTACGTCACCGCGTTCTTGGCGGTCGGAATTTGGTGTGACCGTGTGTATGAAAGACAGCTTGAGCGAAATCCCGTCGGAAAAACCATGAGAGCTTTTTCCGACCAAAATTCCGATTGTGTGTACGCGGCATAACATGTGCTGAAGTGGTCCTCTTTTTTTTTTTTTCTGAAGTGGTCCTGACGTTGTTCTGCCTGTTCTGGAGGAAGCTGTGCCAAGAAGGAGATCCAGGGGAGGCCCCTTGCTGGAGAGAGCAAGGAAGAAGACTGGTCTCTCATAAGGGCCCAGTGACTCACTTGGAGGACAAACTGAAATTTGGGAATGTGTTTACAGTGTTGCCGAGTTGGCTTAAAGGTTCTGACGCTGTGAAGCTGGACATTGATCTGGAGAGTCTGTAAGTGATCTGCCATGGTATCTGGGATCCATAACCCTCATCTCCTTAACTGTTCTGCAATAAGACTTTAAAAAGACAAAAAGTGACTGGCACCCAATATCTTTTCTCAGTTCCCCCATTTTAGCTATGGATTCAGCCATGGGGTGAAATGCTAGCATGCTTCCAGCTTCTGGAGGTGCTATCCTGCCTTCAGGGTCTCAGAGGGGTGCTACACTTGTTATTTCTGGAAAACTGCAGTTTAACGTTAAACATTGCTATGATGTTGTTTGAGGGCAGATGCACCATTTGTGCAGATAGAAAAAACCATGCAAGGGTTCTCTGCGATTTAGGGTCTCGTTTACACAAGATGTGGGTCAGACAGATGCTGGGACCCCCATCTTCTGTCATGTAGATATGAATACTGCATTTCCAGGGAAGGTGAGAAGCAGGGAAGAATTCATTATGATACTCTACCCTATGTTTGCCACTAATGCCACTACTGTAAAAAAAAAAAAAAAAAAAGGCACATACACTGGCTTTAAAAATTGATACAAAACAAAAATGTAACAAAATGTATGGTATTTTTTGTACATACAATTTTAAAAATAACTTAGACAAAGAGAATTACAGCCCATTGTACATTGTGTTTGTGATCAATTATAAAGAAATATATGCAGTGTCATAGTCATAGGGGTACAAGGTACATGCACATGTACAGATGCAGTGAGAATAATGCATAGCATGGAGAGTTGAAGTGCCTTGAACATCAGGAGAGAACATTATTGCATTAGTGGAGTGTCCTGTTTAGTTATAGTTGCATCTAAAAGGAGTTTGGTGGTAGGGTAGAAACCATGCTTCAATTCAAAAAGACCTTTAATACAAAAATAAAATCACTTGCTTCTATAATGTTTCCAAGCTGATCATGCATTCAATAAATAGATTTTGAGTGATCTTTTTTAAACTGGAATAGACTATGTACTGTCATGAAATAGATAGATTGGAATATCTGCATTCCAATGACTAAGGCTCTCAAGTAATTTGTGGTATTGATGAATAAATTTGAACCCCATGGGTCAGATATGTTGCCATTCCTACCACATGTGGAGCATTGAACCATTACAGTACCAGAATTTAACCGAAGTCTTTAGGAAAGTGTGATGAAGCATTAGCATTTGAAAATAGTTTTTATGCAGATACATGTATATTAGATCTCACTGAACATTTTTGAGTCAGTATGCAATGTTTTCTCATACCTTATCATTAAATAGAACATTGAGGTCTTTTCCCAGAGATTTTGGAAACATGCTTGGCCATCTGTATTACTATTAACAATTAGGATGTACAGCCCTGAGATGGGGTGCCAGATTAGCTTTCTTTTAAATGGATGAGAGAGTTTTTTAAATGGGGAGAATGGTCTGAGAAAATCTGTTTTGCATTTTTAATTTAGTATATAGCTTTTGATTTGGAGATATTACCAAAAGGAAATAAGGTTCTTCTACTAGGAACTAGTTCCCCGAGGGAAATTCGGATTTTCCCTCATTGGAATATGAGAGCGTGTAATTGTTTGCTTTGTGGCAACTTTGTGAAATAAATTTAGAGCAGCATGTACAAGAGGTGCCTCCAAAAAAGGTTTTAGCATATTTTTTAGTATCCAGGTAAAGGAAGTTACTCACTGGGATATCATAGCTTCTTCCAGTTGTATCCACGCTACATTCATGTTTACATGCATTTTCCATGTATCTGTAAGAGAAGGTCAGTGTTGGATGCTGGTAGGGCCACGATTAAAGTGGAACTACAAATTTAACAAATCATGACCCAATACAAACAGGAGAAACCTAAAGGCTAAGTTCATCTTTTTTCTAAATCTCAGCTCCCCTATGTACCAATATAACATTAATGTACTTCTTTTGCAGACATAAAAACTCTTTCTATTTATCTTATCTAGCACTAACTCTCGTTGGAGCTGCTGGTTTAAAGCGGGCTGTTACCTTCACTTTCTGTTTCACTGGCACTGGGTCTAGGGTCCTGTTGAGTTTACCTCTGGACGATGTAGGCACCAAACACTTGAGTATATTTCCCAATGCTTTATTGAACAAGTAATAAAGGAAGTAGCAGGAAAGAGGCAGAAGGAAAGTTGCAGGGAAGCTCAAATACCTTTCCTTAGTATTCTTTAGAACATTCTTTGGGATTGAACACTTGTAGTTTGCCCGCCTGGATAGGTTTCTCTCACTAACCTAGCAGCCAGTACGTAGCACGAAGAAAAGTCTCTGCCACAGACTTGTTTGGAATAAAACCCGTACGATCCTCTGCCACAGGATGTATTGGTTTGCGATGAATGTCAGACACAGTACTTGAACCTTTAAGCCAACCCGACAGTACTATGCAGTAAGATTACTTCAGGATACGTCCTCCAACCGAGTCACCAGGCCCCTCTCCAGACCAGCACTCTGCATGATCCTTCAACGACGGGTCCTCCCCTGGGATCTCCTCGGTTGTCCAGCTTCTTCACTCAGGATAGACAGCTCAGGACCATTCCTCTGCTGCTGTGGTAGGCCCCAGACAGGCTTCTGGGTCCACCCACACGCTACAACGAGGTGGTACTCTTACCCACGAGGTGGTACTCTTAACGCATACCTGTCAGCCAGGAGGGCCAGCAGGTGGCTGAAAACGAAACCCTAAACATGGCGTCTGTCCCATAAATACCCTCTCCCAGAATGCAACTCGGAGGACCACCTCCACCGAGTTGTCTCCGGGACAGAGGAGCACTCATACGCTTCAACGCGTTGCCTTTCCAACACCAGCCCATGGTGACAACGACACCCACCGGCACAGTGTGGAACTACACGCAACTCAGCCAAGCTGGAACAGAGGCAAATCTAACTTCACCTAACAAGTAACCCACAAGATTTACCTATCAGCGGTAGATTAAAAATCTACCAGCGCTACACTTACATGGCCCTTACTCAGCTTGTTAAATATATATAAAAAAAACGTCTTCGTTACTTCTGGGTGCGGACCTTTGGACGTGAAAACTGTTAAGACACAGGAAGGAGTTCACCAGATGACCTCATTAACCCACACCCTGCATCTGCCCCCACCACCCCTTCCAGAAGATCACTCGCACCCACCTTCTCAGGTGCATGTTTTTCCAATGCAATCAGTGATCACCATTCCCACTAAATACACAGGCATCATTTTTTTTCTTACCTTTCTTTCATCTTGCATAGATTTTTTCATTTCTCTGTTCAATTTCCTTTAGATTTACCAGAACTATGAAATAGGACGACCTGCCCATCTATCCATTCACGCTGTATCCAGTCACGTAAGCCCTTGCACTACATATTTGATGGTAGATCCAAAGGAGATTGTACAGATTGCATAGTGTATGGCCAGCTTTATACAAGTACATAGGAGGAAGTGGATGGAGACACTCAACTCAACTGTCAAGCACCATTCACATCTCTGCATGGCAAGAACCTGCAAGCTGTTTTTTTTTGAGTCTCGAAGCATTATCGCTCGTCAGCCCATTACCAGCGGCGGGGGGGGGGGGGGGGGGGTAGGTAGTCAAAGTCCTACCCCACCACTGGTCAATTTGGGGATCCTGGAGCATATGGTTCCGGAGATACGGGGCTCCTTGTGCAGCCTGTCAGAAGCTACATACAGAGCAGCCAGTTTAAATACAATCTGGCACACTCTGTTTGCAGCAGACTGAGAGGATGAGCTCACAGTGCCTCTCCTCACTTCTTGTCAGAGGCACTGAGCTCAATGGACAGCTTGGAGTCTTGGACCAATGGTAAAGTACCATTGGCTCCAGCTGTTCAATAAAGGAGACTGCCCTCTCACTGCAGTGTCATAGAAGGGGGTATGTGTCTAAAAGACACATACTCCCTTCCAGCCCAGCCTTCTTAACTAAAAGGAAAAACATGGGTTTATGGGTATAAGATTTACCCAAAATCCCATGTTTTTCTCACACAATTTAGAGGGAGAGTGAGAATCTTCTCCTGCTGAAAAGGTACTGTTATATGAAGCTAAATCATATATTATTATGCTATATGTTATAACATAATAATTTATTATTTATCTATTTACTGTGAAATTACTGGTTTGACGTTATAGCTTCAAACTTCAGTAATTTGTCCCTTAAGCCACCTGCTTGAGTACAGATTTTGAAAATATAGTAAATTACCTTAAAAACACTATATATTAATTATTTGTATATTACTTATGGTAATTAACCCCTTGCCACCCAGGCCAATTCTGACACTTCTCTCCTACATGTCAAAATCATCAATAAAAATAAAAAATAAAATAAAAAAACACTAAAGTTAGCCCGATTTTTTTGTATACTATTAAAGATGATGTTATGCTGAGTAAATAGATACCTAACATGTCACGCTTTAAAATTGTGCACACTTGTGGAATAGCGCCAAACTTCAGTAGTTAAAATTTTTACAGGTTACATGTTTAGCGTTACAGAGGAGGTCTAGTGCTAGAATTTTTGCTCTCGCTCTAACGTTCGTGGCGTATGTAGCCTGTTTGTATCTGGCGTTGATACTAGCCAGTGTTTCACCAGTCACTGACCTCACCGCACCTTTGTCTTGAAACCTTAAAGGTGCTTCCAGGATTTTGGGCACCCCATGCATCTAGACAGTGAAAAAGTCTCACTCATGTGTTGTCCCTATACTCAGGAGGAATAGTAGACAGTATTTTGGGTGTACTTATAAGTAATCTTATACTGTGTGTGAGAAATGCCTTATTAAATGAAAGCTGGGTGTCTCGAATGACAGAATACAACTTTGGAAGTGATGTCATGTGTTGTATTGTATTCTTTTGTTTCCGAGCATGTGTGGTCTCGGTCCTCTGAATTTTTTTGAACGAATACTGTACAGATTAAAACGGAAATTGTATGTTCAAGTATCATATGAGAAAATTTTTCGTTTTTCCCTTATAATTTAGCATAAATTGTCGTGATCAGCTCCTGAAAGCTGTGTACTAATGATTATCGTACTATTGCTACGAAAATAATATTTTTCATCTGATTTTCTGATCAAGTGTGCTAGGCATTACACTGAGATGCGCATGTCTCCTTTGCATTCAAAATTTTGCCTGTTTGCCGTTTTTTTCCCACTTCAACATGCACTTTGATGCATGTTGCAAGTGCTACAAAGCGGCTTGCACATTCAGGAACTGCTCAAGAAAATTGGCGGAATTATAAGGATGAAGTAAATGTCCTGGTACTCAATTCTCTGAGGCGTTAGGCTGTGACTACAGGTAATGTTTGGTCAGTCAAGCTTGTAATAACCAGTGTCAAACATGGAGAGATTACCCTGGAATACAAAAGTTCCTTAAGGATAGTTCATCAAGGGGAGGATGGTGGGAAAGTTCACCTAAGGGAGGGAGGGGAGAGATCCGAGCCGTTCAGGCATACATCATATGATGATCAATAATGTTTAGGCATCATCTCACCACCTCTGCCATCTCCACTAGAACATGCACCATTCACTCCCAGTTCATCTCTGCAGTTTGTGGCTGAACGCTGAAGCAGTTCAGCTCCTATATGCCAGTGTGAATGAACTGCGGTGTCTCCACATCCAGGGAACGCTTCCAGGGGTCACTTTACCTCCTACCTGGTAAAAAGTCTAGGATTATGACATCATGCATAGCTCTCATGCTTGTGAGAGTTTACCAGGAAGGGAGGGGGGTGAGTCATAAGAGGGCCAATGAGAGCTGCAGAGCTGGAGGTGTGCCTCTGTGTAAATCCAGGAAGTGAACAGGCAGCAGCTTCAGCTTCCCACAGTTAAAATGGCTGCAGCCAGACACTGAGGGAGATTTCTGTAGCATATTTGGCAAGTATAGAATCGCAGTATATATAATATAATATGCAAAGTGGTTGGAGGGAAACTTCAGAACGGCAAAGATGTTTTTATTACAAATTATGTGAGCAGACTGCAGTTCCTTTTTAAGCCCTACTGCTAAAATTCCTGGCCACCCTGCAGTCTGCACTTTGCTCACGAGAGGGCGCTCCAGTGAAACAAGTGGCCAATTCAGAGACGACTATATTTTAGCCTTTTTTCTTTTCTTTTCACATTTCGTCACTTAATTATTTAAATCTTATCTTCGAAACAAACGCGCTTACATTAGAACGGCTAGTATTTTTTTTTTATAAACTACATGTCTGAAATAATTTGCCCACAGTAATAATGGCCAACTGAGGTTCTCTTTTCTGCACTTCCCGTACGTGCAGCGCATGGCTGATTGGTGACTCATTCAAGAAAGCGGCTGTTAATTGGCTAGCTGACAAAAGTTTGCAGAGCGATTTCCGCTTCCGGTCATTGGGCTCAGGGGGAGGAGTTAGCAGTGGATGCCCGCCCCTTGTGCGTGTTTCTTGGATGTATGGTGAAACATGGCGAGTGTGGAGGTGAGTGGTGTGTAAGACACACGTGTGTTAGTATTTAGTGCTCTTGTGCAGGAATGAGGAGAGGTGCTCTTTATGTTTGTATAGGAAATCATTGAATCCTCTACTATATGGTTATGTAGGGCAATAGTCTGACCTAACACGGTATATGTTCTCAGTATGTGAGGATTAGTCTCACCTCATGGGGAATAGTGTTGCTTGCAGTCAGGATTTAAAGCAAATGTTATTCAAAGTAGATGTAAAGCCAGTTACTAAAATGTTCTATATCCATGAATGTGTTACCCTCTTGCCAAGCACGTAATGCACAGATGTGGGGTAAAGAAACGCAGGCTTTGCCGTACATATACGTCTATGGCAGCCTGAGGTGGGCTGAGAACACACCCCCTGCACGCTGACCAATCACTGTCAGTCACAGCTTCTGATTGGGAGCCAGTGGGATGGCTACCTGATCATATGATCACTGTGAAAACCAATCGCATGATAACAGAAGCCGCATTGTTTAAAGAGGGAGTCCACCTAAAAAAAAAATTATTAAAAGCCAGCAGCTACAAATACTGCAGCTGCTGACTTTTAATAAATGGACACTTACCTGTCTAGGAGTCCAGCGATGTCAGCAGTCGAAGCCAATCAATCTCTCGGGTGCTGCCGCCGCCATTCTCTGTGAGGGAATCAGGAAGTGAAATGTTGCGGCTTCACTTCCCGGTTCCCTACTGCGCATGCGCGTCCTAAGTGGTCCCCGCTATCTCCTGGGACCTGTGTGTTTCCCAGGAGACAGCGGGGGAGGGGGGGCGTGAAGGGGCATGACTCCCGCAGGAGTCTATTCCAGGAAGTGGGTGCAAATACCTGTATTAGACAGGTATCTGCACCCCCCTCCCCCCTGAAAGGTGGCAATTGTGGCACCGGAGGGGGGAAGGAATCAGATGAGCAGAAGTTCCACTTTTGGGTGGAACTCTGCTTTAATGTGTTTTCAGTGTTGTTTAACCTGCAGCTCTCAATAACCCCTTTAAGACTGCAATACACATATTTGAGTTGGAAGGGTGGGTGCGCCCTCGCTCCCAGCCATCACATTTAGACCCCTTTCACACTGAGCTGCGGCCGCGTTGGTGCTAAAGCGCCACTCGTTTTAGCGCCGCTTTTTGGCTGTTAGTGGGGCGCTTTTAACCCCAAAAAGGGGTTAAAAGCTCCTGTTCAAATCTCTTTTAAGTTGTTTTGGGAGCGCAGTATACATTGCTCCCAAACCACCCCAAAGATGCTACTTGCAGGACTTTTTCTAACGTCCCGCAAGTGCTCGGCTGTGAAAGTACCCATTGCAATGAATGGGAGGCAGTTTTCAGGCCCTTAGCAGAGGCTATTTCTAGCGCTAAAATGCCTAAAAACTGCCTCAGTGTAAAAGGGATCTAATGCATACTCTTTGTTCTGGGGTGCACTCCATCAGTGCCTACAGAACTGTGACTGAGCTGTCCCTGGTGACTCAAGGTCAACTAATGATCAGGAGCCCCTGTCCTCTAGAGCTGCACGATTCTGGCTAAAATGAGAATCGCGATTTTTTTGCTTAGAAGATAGATCACGATTCTTGCAGCGTAACATCATCTTTCACATTAAAACAAAAAAAATTGGGCTAAGTTTACTGTTTCAGTTTTTTTTTAAATTCATTGAAGTGTATTTTTTCCCAAAAAATTGCGTTTGAAAGACCGCTGGGCAAATACAGCGTGACATAAAATATTGCAGCACTTGACATTTTATTCCCTAGGGCAAGGGTCTCAAACTGGCGGCCCTCCAGCTGTTGCGAAACTACAAGTCCCATGAGGCATTGCAGGGCTGACAGTTACAAAGATGAGCCCCCACAGGCAGAGGCATGATGGGACTTGTAGTTTCAACAGCTGGAGGGCCGCCAGTTTGAGACCCCTGCCCTAGGGTCTCTGCTTAAATATATATAATGTTTGGGGGTTCCAGGTAATTTTCTAGCAAAAAATATTGATTTTAACTAAAGAAACAAGTGTCAGAAAAAGATTTAGACTTTAAGTGGTTAATCTTCCTGCATTTACACATTGTTTAAAAACTTGGCAGACTGCCTGGCTTTTTTTTCCACACAGAAGTTTATTCCTTTGATCTAAGAAGGAAGAATTAGTTACAATGTTTCATGTTAAAAACTTGGCAGACTGCTCAGATGTTTTCTTTTGACAGCTGAGTGAGCAGATAAGTCTCTCCACTTGTTATATGAAAGAATCGCAAACTCTGCAATAGAGATCGTTAGGGGGGTTGAATCGAGATCACGATTTTTTAACGATTAATTGTGCAGCTCTACTGTGCTCCCATTGTCCTGCATCACCATCTTCCTTTTTATGATGTCATTGGGAGTCTGCTGTCTTTTGCAACTGGTCCCGGCTGATGCATGCCAGGACCACCCACTGGCTGCTGTGAGTCCCTGCTCCTGTGCCCCCTATTATATGTAATGGGAATATCCCAGCAGGCTGCAGGGGTACACCATTCTCACCTACCGGTAGGTAAGAATGGGGGTGGGGCCTGAGAAAAAAGCTTTCAAAAAATGTAAATAAGCATGAAAATCCCGGTCTTTTACTTTATAGAGGGTAGGTAAAGTCATTTAGGGGATTGACAGTCTATTTTAAAATAGTTCCTGGTGATCCAGCCTTGAAGGTCTTTGTTCAGGCACTTCCTATTATAGGGTGACAATGCTGTGTTCCTGTCTTGGGTCACATGTATGTGTGTCAGGAATGCACATAATATGTGCATTTTCCCAACGCGCACAGAAATGCACTGCTCTTCAGCAGATGCACAAGGGTGCCATTAATTCTTTGTGTTACTAAACTCACAACAGGAAACATCAGCCTGTATATGCAGTAAAACGTGTTTGTTATACTCACTGTTGAACCTAAAGGGTTAATCCTCTGCATTGTGTATAAAGGCAGTTTGATCCTGTCTTCTCTAATCCTCCCCCTCCACTGTCCCCAAACCATCTGTTGATAGTACAGAGCCTTTGAAGTCACTCTGAACATGCTCAGCTTGGTGTGTATTTGGAGAGTGCATGTGATCAGCACAGAGCCAATCAGCACTGTCCAGGCAGAGGGTCAGGGGTTTTCCAGTATCATAGAACAATTAGAAAACTCCCCCTACAAGCTTTAACCAGTGCTTGGCTGGACACTGATAGAAGTCACAAGACTGCTCTAACTGCTGATAAGAAAAGGTATTTAGCAGTTTATATTTACTAAAATAATTGCATTTCCATGTTCTGTATACTGTGGGAGACCAGATATAGTGAATGCAGGGTCCTGGGTTTAGCAACACTTCAATGACAGCCCCACGCATCAGCAATTGTGCACACCAGACCTCATGGGGCTGCTTGATTTTACAAATTGGTTGGCGACCTTTCTCCATGTTTCTCACGGGTAGGGCAGCCCGTTGAAATGAATAGGCATGCCCTACACTTGACACGCATAGATGTGAACCAAGACATAAGCATCTCTGGAGTGCATGTGTTTAGACAGGAGGAGGCTGCCTCACTGAAGTGTAAAGATGAGGAGCGGTAGAAAGCAAATATTTTAGTAAAAGGAAATCAAAAGGATCACTTTTTATGAGACACAGTATTTTAACCCCTTACCGCCAAGCGTACGCAGATGTGCGTACTCGGCTTTTCGGTGCCTGCAGCTGCGGGCATCATCCCGGTACTATTTTTTAGAGCCAGCGAGTGGCTTTCCTGGTATAACAACCGATGCGGCTAAAAGCCACTCGGCTGTTATACCAGAGGAGCGGGAGGGGACGTCTCCCCCCTCCTGCCGCTCTTACCGGGAGGGAGGCCCGATGACCAGTTGGTCGCCTCCGGTGGCTGGGGACGGGCTGGAACGAAGCCGTGAGTGGCTTTGTTTCAGCCTCCTAGTAGTAAACACGGAAGCGACGTCATGACGTCACTTCCCGTTTACTCGGCTGCCAATGGTGCCGGTTTAAAAAAAATATACAGTATTCAGAATCGCCGAAAACGGCGATCTGAATACTTTGAAATGCAAAGGAGGGATCGGGGGTCTTTTAGACCCCGATCCCTCCATAAAGAGTACCTGTCGCCACCTATTACTGTCACATGGGATGTTTACATTCCTTGTGACAGCAATAAAAGTGATCAAAAATTATTTTTTTTTTAAACACAATTTATAAAAATAAAATAAGAAAAAAAAAAATTTTAAAGTGCCCCCGTCCCCGCGAGCTTGCGCAGCAAAGAAAACTCATACGAAAGTTGCGCCCACATATGTAAACGGTGTTCAAATCACAGGTGAGGTATCGCCGCGATCGTCGGAGTGAGAGCAATAATTCTAGCACTAGACCTCCTCTGTAACTCTAACCTGGTAACCGTAAAAAAAATTCAAAGCGTCGCCTATGGAGATTTTTAGGTATTGTAGTTTGTCGCCATTCCACGAGTGCGTGCAATTATAAAGGGTGACATGTTTGGTATCTATTTACTCGGTGTAACATCATCTTTCACATTATACAAAAAAATTGGGGTAACTTTACTGTTTTTTTTTTTTTGTGTTTTTTTTTTAATTCATGAAAGTCCCTTTTCCCAAAAAGTTGCGTTTAAAACACCGCTGCACAAATACCGTGTTACATAAAATATTGCAACAATCGCCATTTTATTCTCTGCTAAAAATATATATACGTGTGTGTGTGTGTGTATATGTGTGTGTGTGTGTATGTGTATATATATATATATATATATATATATATATATATATATATATATATATATATATATATATATATATATATATATATAATGTATGTTTGGGGGCTCTAAGTAATTTTCTAGCAAAAAATATGGATTTTAACACCAAATTTCAAAAATAGGCTTAGTCATAAAAGGGTTAATAAACTTAAAGGTCCGTACACTCTTGCAGCCAGGGGTGGTAAAAATAGGTGGCTGAGTCCCAGACCCCCCCTGGAGCCCGTTTTCCTGCTATCTTGTGATAGGGCTGGGTCTAGCACATAAAACCAGGATCTCACCAGAAGGATCGAGATGTCACAATCTGCTTTAAAGGGGAAGTAAAGCCAAAGATTTTTTGGCTATACTTCTATGGATCACAGGAGTGCAGTTCGTTCTGCACTCCTGTGACCCATTTTCAGCTGACAGAAGGCTAAAGCCCCCTGCTGGCTGATGTCACTCAGCCGGTCTAGGCTTGGGAAAGATTCCAACTTTACAATTTGGATCTACCCAGATCCCTGGTCCGGCAGCCAACTCAGCCTCTCAGAGAGCCTGTGCCAGCCCCTCTTGCCTCATCTACAGCCCAGCATGTGCTGGAGGGGAAGAGCAGAGAGCTGGAGACAGAGCTCAGAGCGGAGGGGGGGGGGGGGGGACTGAGCGATTAGTGGTGTATGATCGCTCAGTTCTCAGGGTAGAAGCAGCAGGGGACAACTGCAGTTGGGATCGGTGCTGCAGCCAACTAGGTGAGTATGATTTTTTTTTTTCTCTGCATTCACAAAATTCTATTTTAAAGCAAACTTTACTTTAAAGTGATTGACGCTTAGAATAAAAATGTAAACGAATGTCTCCTATTAAAGGAAGGTAGTAAATATTCATCTTTAATCTCTGTCTACGTCACCAAGCTCCATTGTTTTGAGGAGAGTTGAGTAGAGTGGACACCAGCGGTGGGTGTGGTGGGCATTTACCTTCTTCTTTGCAGGGGAAACTTTAGTTTACACTTTTAGGCTCGATTCACACCTATGCATGTTGCTTTTGAGCGTTTTTGGAGGTTTTTTTTTCATGCTTGCCACGTTTTTGAGCAGCGTTTTTGTAGCGTTTTTGCCGCGATTTGCGTTTTGCTTTTTTTTTTTTTGTTTGTTTTTTTTACAGTCTTAAAAAAAAAATTACAAAAAAAAAAAAACGGCAAAAACGCACCAAAAACGCACCAAAAACGCTGCAAAAACGGTGCACTTGCGTTTTTGATGCTTGTCCATTGAAATCCATTACATGCAAAACGCTGCTTTTTGCATGAAAAAAAGTCCCCGACCCTTTCCAAAAACGCAGAGATACAAAAAAGCATTGATGTGAACATGTTCCATAGGAACCCATGTTAAAAAATTCCCATGCATTTCTGCAAAATGCATCAAAAAACGCGCTAGTGTGAATGGAGCCTTATTCTGATGACATAATCTCTTCTAATTTAAGAATCTAAGTGATGCATACAGAATTATATGAGAACGGTTAACCTAAAAAGCAGACAATTGCCCCCCCACCAAAAAAAATTACAGTAATTAACCTATCCTCAAGTCAGTAGGAAACCTCGTTAATCACTGTATGCACAAAAATCTTTTAAATAACCTCTACAATAAATCTTATATATTTGTATAATTGTTTGAATCAATCAACCTTTTAAAACCCGAATCAAGTTTCCTAATTATTTTGCAAATGTAATCAATGAAAATAATGGATAGTTGACCTCTAAAAAGTTCATTCATATATGTACAGTAAATTGTTCCACTTCAGTAATTATTCAATTTTGTTATTTTTTTTACTTTCCTAAAGACTTTTTAAACGTGTCTATAAATATGTTGTTCAAGTAGACTTGAAATCTAAATGACACCATTCCACAAGTGACCCCACAATATAGCCAGAAATGCTACACATTGGGGGTTATTTACGAAAGGAAAATACACTTTGCACTGCAAGTGCACTTGAAAGTGCATTTGGAAGTAAAGTCGCTGTAGATACGAGGGGGACATGCAAGGAGAATAAAAAACAGCATTTTAGCTTGCACATGATTGGATGATAAAATCAGCAGAGCTTCCCCTCATTTCAGATCTACCCCTCAAATTTAGAGTGACTGCACTTCCAAGTGCACTTTCAGTGCAAAGTGGATTTGCCTTTCGTAAATAACCCCCATTGTGCTGCCATTGTAAAAATGAATGTAAAGAAATTGCTTTCTACCCCATTATCTGTCCAGCCAGTCCAAAGCAAGGAAGCTTAATAACATCAGATCTCTTAGTATACATCTGGAAACCATAGCAACTTTGTGACCAATAAGCGGGGGGATCCAATCCTTTATATTAATTTTTACAGGGTAACATCTGTAGTTTATTGCATTTTAGCTTTATTGTGGAGCATAGGTCCTCTTTAGCAACACTGAATTTTGCTCAGAAAGCAGACATTATTTCTTTCTTTCTTTTTTCCTTAGGATATAGTTTCCAGAGACCTGTCCGCAGCAACAACTTTGATTGGCACATTGCATCAGCAGGTAATATACTTGTATGAGAAAAATATTTCTCATTGCCAGCAATAATTCATTTCATACTGTATCTTTCCAACAGGCTTCTGTCTTTTAGGTTTATGCTTTATGCCATTTAAATTGTTTGTTCCTATTACAGGTCACTGCTGTCACCACTCATGTGCAGAGCTTAATACAGAAGATCCGCAATGGAATGTACCCAACAGAAAAAGTAATTCTTTTCTATGTAAAATAAGTTGAAGAAAATCTGTTCATTTTATTAGTCAGATTAAGTGTTTCATTTAAAAACTGGTCTTTGGGAAGATTCTTTTAGACAGAGTTATTTTTGTATTTTTTGGGATGGTATCACTCATTCAGCTAAAATGTCAAGCCAGATGTGACATTTCCCATAGTGCCATGTCATACATGATAGTTCCTTCTCGCATATGTCTTGCAGATGCACTTGGTAGAAGAGAAAAAAAACTAGAAATAGGTTATCTTTTCTTTTAATGTGAAGGGCCCTGCATAGCAAAGTAGAAGGTGAAGATATTTGCCATAGCTAGATAATATTAGCTATAATCTCTTTGTACTGGGTAATAATTCTGACTCATGAGAGTCATACAGAATGTTTCCTTATTGTGGCTGTATGAACAGCTGTGATTTTGCAGCTGCATACTCACATTTACTGTTACTTTTCAGGGTCTGAGCTTCCTGGAACTGAAAGATCAGTTGCTTGTGATGTATATGCAGGATCTTACATACCTTACAATGGAGAAGATTCATGGGAGATCTCTGAAAGACAATCCAGCCATCATGAGACTGGTGGAAATGCGCACAGTGAGTCTGCAAAGCATATGACTTGTCAAATTGATATATATATTTTTATTCTCTAACATGGGGTCCACGTGAAGGGTTCCCAACTTTTATGAACTATCCTTTTATCTTAAATGGTTTGCATGGCTTGAAGACCTATGCTATTGTGGTATAATTTCTATGGTTGAGTTTGTGTTATGGTTATGTGTTAATGGTTAGGCAACACTGCAATGGCTATACTACAAAACAAAGACTTTTTCAAACCATTCAGAATAATTACATGCGATTGTGTATAGCAAAGAGTATTCCCCCCCCCCCCCAAATAAAAAGCTTAAAGGAGGAAAGGAGTGCTTAAAGTTCACCTTTCATGACATGCTACATGTTAAATCCATATTCAGGGTTTAACATGTTACTGCTGCTGTTGCCCCTGCGCCTTTCCCCCGAGTTCCCGCTGTGACAGCAGGCGAACATCTTCTCCCTGCACCTGCTGTCACAATTTAAAAAAGACACTCCGCCTAGCCATATTATCCATTCAGAGCTTTGTGAATAGGAAACCACAAGTACTGACAGTCTTTGCAGGTGTCCGCTTTTTGAGCAATCGAGGTAGTTCATTGAGGCCTCCTGCCAGTGTGTAACTAACTGCTTGTACAAGCTATGAGCAGACAGCTTACAGAGACATTCAGCAAGAGCTCTGCATCGCAGGCTGCAATCTGGTGATCGCAGGTGCAATGTTTTACAGGCTCCCAATAACAGAAATATAAAAGCAAAAAAAATGCACCTTCTTTTTTTTTTTTTTTTTTAACTGCAGAAAGATGTGCACTTATCATCTTTTTGAAAAGATGAACTTATCTTTTAAAGTGGATGTAAACCCAATTCATGAAATTTGAGCTGGGCACATATATTTGTAGTGTGTGTGTGTTTTTTTTTTTTTTTTTAATCTCTCTTCAAAGCACTGTGTCCCATAGTTTTGTCCTGCTCCATTCCTCTGTTATCAGCCTGATAACTTTTGACAAGCTCTCCGAGACTGGAGCCTGAAGTGTGTGTTGGGGGAGGTTGCTATAAATAGATTACCACACAGCTAAACAATACACAGGCAACCTCTACATGTGTGGTGAGGGGGTGTGTGCCTTTCCTCCAATCAGCTGTCTCACAGTGTCTAGCAATTCCTGCAATAATCCACTCCTACAGGGGAACCAGGAAGAGAAAATTCCAATGGGACGTGCACTTTCTAAACTATATATAAAGGTGAAGACTGAAGATATACATGTAAAACTTATGTAGGGGGATTTGTTTAATCTCTGAGGCTGTTCACTTTACTGGGTATATGTGAGGGTTTACATCCACTTTAAGTAGGAAGAGGCTTCAAGAACATAAGCACCATACCATTGTAACCTTTAACATGGTGTCATTTCAAATCTGAGTGGGAATATTACTTACCAATGCCAGCATCACTGTTGAATGTAAATACAAATGCATTTTGGTGTATATTTAAATGATAATAGCACAATGTTTTATGGGTGAAGGTTAAAAGAACGTAATATTATTTTTTTTAATCTCCTCTTCATATGGTTGTTTTTGTACCTTTTCATAAAGGAATGTTTCCAGTCAAAAGAATTTAAATGTTCATTTAATTTTGGGCACTTTTGTAGCAGCCATATTCCACCACCACTTGACAGTAAGGAGCAGAGGGACACAGCTTTTTCTGATATAGCAGAGCTTTTGTACCATCCCGTAGTTAGTTAATCACTGATGGATGTCAACAGTCATTGTCTGGGGGTAGAGGTGGTCGCAGTATATTTACTGTGACCTGGGCTGCTGCAAACATCAAGTTGGTAACAGCCATGGCAAGGGCACATTGACTGGTCGTTCGTGGGTTACACTGATTCATTTTTGTAGTGCTAACCTGCATGAATCCACATAGACCGATCTGTTGCATGCTTCATTTCTTCTTGGTGTATTTAAAAGTAACAAGTCTTTGCATGCTTTCTGTGGAATTATACTTTTAGAGCATGTTAACAAACTGTCAGCTTTGCATTTCAAACCTTTTTGCAGAAATTGCATGATATTCAGTATTTTAGTGAGTACTTTCAGAGAAGGCTTTTAGAGGCCTCTGTATTTTGTAGGTGTTGGAGAAAATGCGTCCTGTTGATCAAAAACTAAAATACCAAATCGATAAGTTGATGAGAGCTGCTGTAACTGGGAGCCTCGGTGAGAACGATCCTTTGCGTTTCAAACCCAATCCTCAGAACTTGATGAGCAAGGTGAGGTTAAGATGCTTTTACCTGTGGACTTATACAACATGCAATGCTGCTTCCTCCATTCTTCAAATTTAATACATTTAGTCATTTGCTTTCTGTTTCTCCTTTGCTGACTACTCCAGTTGGAAGAGTCCGATCAGGAAGAATCGGGAAGTGTTGAAAATGAAGGCGGGGAAAGCAAGAAATCCCATAGCAAGGTGAAAAAATATGTGCCCCCACGACTTGCACCAGTGCATTATGGTAAGAAAAAAGATTTTGTATGGCCTTAATGTAATCCCGTGATAGAAGTTTTTCGATGCCCTGACTCAAAACTATCTTACAGATGACACAGAAGTAGAGCGGGAGCGCAGGATCTTGGAGCGGGCCAAGAAAAGAGCTCTGAGCAGTTCTGTAATTCGGGAACTGAAAGAACAGTACACTGATGCCCCAGAAGAGATTAGAGAGGGCCGAGCTTATCATATGATGCATCATGAAAAAGAGGAGCAGCATCGGTGAGTAGCTTGTCTAGACTACTGTCTGCACATATAGTTGGCTTTGCAGATTTAGCAGCAAATCTTTGTTGGCTTTTTGCAAAAATAAAAACCACCACATGAAATTATTCTTAGATTTCTTATTTTCCTTTCCTAAGCACAAAATATGAAGAGTCCATGATGGTACGACTAAATTTGACAAAAAAAGAAAAGGCGCGTAAGAAGAGAGCACTTGCCATGACCTCCCAACTCAATTCTCTTACACACTTCACAGACATCAGTGCCCTCACTGGAGGAGATACAAGGACAGAGGTGAGATGAGAAAGGAGCATGTAGAGTTGTTGGTATAAATGAAGAGCTAAGTATTTGTAAATTTATTCCACAAAATGAAATACTAGGTGTCACCAAACACTATTAGATAAAATTTAAGTTAGTGTGTTTTTATATCTGCAAAAAAATAAATCAAATGTGATTCTTCTGCGTTCATGAGAGGGAGGTTTAACCTCACCTAAATGTGGCAGCTCCTAAACTCTGTTAAAAGGTTATGTGTACATTGACACACAGGCTTTCATGAAGTTGAGTTTAGGAGCTTTGGCAAAAAAAAAAAAAAAAACGGCAAAAGCTGCTAGTGTACATGAAGTGTAAATCTGAGATATCGCCCCCAGCTGCAGCAAGCTCTTTAACATCCTTTTACCTTTTTAGGGCTTCTTGAAGATCGTGGGGGAGGGGTGGGAGACATTGCACCCACGATCCACTGATTGTAGGTGCAATGTTCTGCAGGCTCCTGAGGAAAGAAATACTTGCAAATTTTTTTTACCCTCACAAAAGTGCATTTATTTTCTAAAGGTGAACTTATCCTTTTTAAGCTCTTATTTAAAATAAGTTGCCTTAATTATACATTAACGGCTCTTCTAATGTATTTTTGATATAGGACCTAATGCCCTCAGCCAAAAAATCAAGAAAAGGACCAAAAAAAGGAAAGAAGAAGAAAGGTAACTTCCTTTTGTTCCACTTTGCATGTGCAGTTTTTCTTTTTGGCACTTTGTATTGCTATAGTTGAGTTTGTTGTCTGTTCATTTGATTATTCTCAGTGAAACAGCTGTGTAAGTGACTTCTTCCAACATACTTTACAGGTTTCAAGAAACGTCGCTGAAACAGGACCATGGTGCAGAGTGTAACTGGCTAGCAAGAACATGTATTGTCTTTATTTCTGAGGAACACTGGTTACAGAAGAATTTC